>NC_041382.1:197856968-198024819 GCF_002162155.2 Triticum dicoccoides
CGTGGGCTCCTGTTGCTCCACCGATGTACTCCTTCCTCCTATATATACATACGTACCCCCAAACGATCAGAAACGGAGCCAAAACCCTAATTCCACCGCTGCAACGTTCTGTATCCACGAGATCCCATCTTGGGGCCTGTTCTGGAGCTCCGCCGGAGGGGGCATCAATCATGGAGGGCTTCTACATCATCACCATAGCCCCTCTGATGAAGTGTGAGTAGTTCACGTCAGACCTACGGGTCCATAGTTATTAGCTAGATGGCTTTTTCTCTCTTTTTGGATCTCAATATAATGTTCTCCCCCTCTCTTGTGGAGTTCTATTCGATGTAATCTTCTTTTTGCGGTGTGTTTGTTGAGACCAATGAATTGTGGGTTTATGATCAAGTCTATCTATGAATAATATTTGAATCTTCTCTGAATTCTTTTATATATGATTGGTTATCTTTGCAAGTCTCTTCAAATTATCAGGATGGTTTGGCCTACTAGATTGATCTTTCTTGCAATGGGAGAAGTTCTTAGCTTTGGTTCAATCTTGCGGTGTCCTTTCCCAATGACAGTAGGAGCAGCAAGGCACGTATTGTATTGTTGCCATCGAGGATAACTAGATGGGGTTTTCATCATATTGCATGAGTTTATCCCTCTACATCATGTCATCTTGCTTAAGGCGTTACTCTGTTTTCATTAACTTAATACTCTAGATGCATGCTGGATAGCGGTCGATGAGTGGAGTAATAGTAGTAGATGCAGACAGGAGTCGGTCTACTTGTCTCGGACGTGATGCCTATATACATGATCATACCTAGATATTCTCATAACTATGCTCAATTCTGTCAATTGCTCAACAGTAATTCGTTCACCCACCGTAGAATACTTATGCTCTTGAGAGAAGCCACTAGTGAAGCCTATGGCCCCCGGGTCTATCTTCATCATATTAATCTTCCAATACTTAGTAATTTCCTTTGCTTTTTTACTTTGATTTTATTTTACTTTGCATCTTTATCATAAAAATACCAAAAATATCATCTTATCCTATCTATCAGATCTCACTCTCGTAAGTGGCCGTGTAGCGATTGACAACCCCTTATCGCGTTGGTTGCGAGGATTTATTTGTTTTGTGCAGGTACGAGGGACTCACGCGTAGCCTCCTACTGGATTGATACCTTGGTTCTCAAAAAATGAGGGAAATACTTACACTACTTTGTTGCATCATCCCTTCCTCTTTGGGGAAAACCAATGCAGTGCTCAAGAGGTAGCAAGAAGGATTTCTGGCGCCGTTGCCGGGGAGTCTACGCAAAAGTCAATATACCAAGGACCCATCACAATCCCTATCTCCTGCATTACGTTATTTGCCATTTGCCTCTCGTTTTCCTCTCCCCCACTTCACCCTTGCCATTTTATTCGCCCTCTCTCTCTCTATCCTCCCTCTCTTTCTCTATTTGCCTCTTTTGCCGCTTGCTTTTTGTTTGCTTGTGTGTTAGTTTGCTTGCTTGTCACGATGGCTCAAGATAATACTAAATTGTGTGACTTTACCAATACCAACAACAATGATTTTATTAGCACTTCGATTGCTCCTCTTACCGATGCTGAATCTTGTGAAATTAATACTGCTTTGCTGAATCTTGTCATGAAAGATCCATTTTTCGGCCTTCCTAGTGAAGATGCCGCTACCCATCTAAATAGCTTCATTGATTTGTGTGATATGCAAAAGAAAAAAGATGTGGATAATGATATTGTTAAATTGAAGCTATTTCCTCTCTCTCTTAGAGATCATGCTAAAGCTTGGTTTTCGTCTTTGCCTAAAAATAGTATTGATTCATGGAATAAGTGCAAAGATGCTTTTATCTCGAAGTATTTTCCTCCCGCTAAGATCATCTCCCTTAGAAACGATATTATGAATTTTAAGCAACTTTATCATGAACATGTTGCATAAGCTTGGGAGAGGATGAAATTAATGATACATCATTGCCCTACTCATGAATTGAATCTGTGGATGATTATACAAATTTTTTATGCCGGATTGAATTTTGCTTCAAGAAATATTTTAGATTCGGCCGCGGGAGGCACTTTTATGGAAATCACTCTAGGAGAAGCTACTAAACTCCTAGATAATATTATGGTTAATTATTCTCAATGGCATACTGAAATATCTGCTAATAAAAAGGTGCATGCGATAGAAGAAATTAATGTCTTGAGCGGAAAGATGGATGAACTTATGAAATTATTTGCTAGTAAGACTGTTTCTTCTGATCCTAATGATATGCCCTTGTCTACTTTGATTGAGAATAATAATGAATTTATGGATGTGAATTTTGTTGGTAGGAACAATTTTGGTAACAACGCGTATAGAGGAAATTTTAATCCTTGGCCTTATCCTAGTAATCCCTCTAATAATTATGGTAATTCCTACAACAATTCTTATGGAAATTATAATAAGATGCCCTCTGATTTTGAATATAATATTAAAGAATTTATTACTTCGCAAAAGAATTTCAATGATTTGATTGAAGAAAAATTGCTTAAGATTGATGAGTTGGCTAGGAACGTTGATAGAATTTCTCTTGATGTTGATTCTTTGAAACTTAGATCTATTCCACCTAAGCATGATATCAATGAGTCTCTCAAAGCCATGAGAATTTCCATGGATGAGTGCAAAGAAGGAACCGCTAGAATACATGGTAAGAAAGATGTCTTTATAAGAGCATGTTCTTCTAGTTGCTATGAAAATAAAGATGAAGATCTAAAAGTTATTGATGTGTCCCCTATTAAATCTTTGTTTTGAAATATGAATCTTAATAATGATGGGACTGATTATGATCCACCTTTACCTAGAAGACATTCCAAGAATTCAGAGTTTTTTGATCTTGATGCTAAAATTGATGAAAGTGGGATTGAAGAAATTAGAACCCTAGATGTTGCTAAACCCACTATTTTGGATTTCAAGGAATTTAATTATGAAAATTGCTCTTTGATTTATTGTATTTCCTTGTTGAAATCCGTGCTAAATTCTCCTCACGCTTATAGTCAAAATAAAGCATTCACTAAACATATCGTTGATGCCTTGATGCAATCTTATGAAGAAAAACTTGAATTGGAAGTTTCTATCCCTAGAAAACTTTATGATGAGTGGGAACCTACTATTAAAATTAAATTAAAGATCATGAATGCTATGCTTTGTGTGATTTGGGTGCTAGTGTTTCCACAATTCCAAAGACTTTGTGTGATTTGTTAGGTTTTCGTGATTTTGATGATTGCTGTCTAAACTTGCACCTTGCAGATTCCACTATTAACAAACCTATGGGAAGAATTAATTATGTTCTTATTGTTGCAAATAGGAATTATGTGCCCGTAGATTTTATTGTTCTTTACATAGATTGCAATCCTTCATGTCCTATTATTCTTGGTAGACCTTTCCTTAGAATGATTGGTGCAATTATTGATATGAAGGAAGGAAATACTAGATTCCAATTTACGTTAAGGAAAGGCATGGAACACTTTTGTCGGGGAGGCTGATCCACCAACACCTATGGGGACAGGGCCCCTTTCGGTTCGGAGGGAGGCGGAGGTTGCACAAAGAGCGGATCGAGGCAGTACACGCGAGCAGTTTTTACCCAGCTTCGGGCTGCACGGATGCGTAAAACCCTACTGCTGCTCGTTTGTGTGTATTGAATCCTTGCTCAGGAGCGATGGACGCTGCCAGACTGAGCGTGGGAGTGTTTCTGGTGTTTCGAATGAGCCGAACCGGCCTAACCTCCTCTACATTGCGCTTGGGCCTCCTTTTATACTTTCAAGGGGTCACCGACAGGTGGCAACGTAGACTAGAAGGGTAAAAATGGAAAAGGATGCGGTAGGTGCAGCTACCGCTACTGTGGATACAGTGCACCCTACCTAACTCTCACGGCAGGGGACAAGGTCATTGAATGCCTGTCTGAGCTGCCTAAACAGTGCAGAAAGTGACCGTTAGGAGCGCCACCGTTTGCCACGATGGCCTTCTCTTCATCTCCGCTTGCCACCGCGCACCCCTAGCTGCGCAGCCTCCTGCCACGTGTGCTTGGGAGAGTCCTAGAGCGACACGTTAGCAGGTGTGCTGGAGCGCGGGCACGAAGTGGGGGTTTCCCGCGGCAAGCTCCTTGTCGCGGTCGTCGTCTTGTCGTGTTTGGGAGCTTGTTGCTCACCGGGCCTTGCCGGGATGCAGGGCGCGTCGCGGCAAGCTTTCTTGGTATGCCTTGAGTGGCCTTCCCGGCAAGCTCCTCTTGCTGGGGTCTTGTCTCTTCCCGGCAAGATCCTCTTGTCGGGGCCTGGGTTGGCCTTCCCGGCAAGCTCCTCTTGCCGGGGCCTTGGTTGGCCTTCCCGGCAAGCTCCTCTTGCCGGGGCCTTGGTTTGAGTACTTTGTTCTTGAATGGTCTTCAAGGGAGCCACGGAGGGTCTTGGCGGTCACCCGGCAAGCCTTGCCGCGGGGCGCTGCAACTGCCCGTGCACGAGTTCGGGATACTAGGGTACCCCTACTCTAGTACACCGACAGGAGCCCCCGGGCCTAGGCCATACACGGTGCCAAGCGCTGTTGGGCCAGGCCCAAAACAGTGCATGGGCACGCGCGGCCTAGGTCACGCCGCATATCTCTCCGCTCGCACCGCGCACGCCCAGAACGGCACGCATCAAACGCGGCGTCGTGGGTGATGCGGGCGGCGTGCGCGGGGCTAAGCCCCTCGAGCATGCGTCAGGCCACGATGATGGGGACGGTTCACGCCCTCCTCCTAAAACGGAGGTAGGTGTGGGGGCGTGGTGCATTTACTGGACGGGGCCGGTGCACGGTTTTCGGGACGTCCATTCCCCGCGATCACGAGGCGGAGCGAGGCCGCCTCATCCGTCACCTTGGTTCTGCATCCCCGCCACGCGGTTCCCATGTGCTTGGAGTCGCGGACGGTGGAAGTGGGAAACTGGGCCGTCGCGAGCAGAGGCAGCGGGTTGGCCCCGACTCCCTGCTCTTCCCGTGCCTTGATTCGCTGAGCGGGGCGGCCGAGCCCCCACCTCGCTCCTTTATAAAGAGCGGGAGGGGAGCACAGAAAACCGCACTCTCTCATCTCCTCCTTGACCTGCCTCCTGAAGAGAGGGACAGGAAAGGGATTACGGGCATCTTATCTTTTTAATTTGTAAGCCTTCGGGCCTTAGCTGTATCTAAAACTTGTAATCCTCTCTTTCATGTTTTTCATCCTCTATGGACTGTACCTGAGTGGGATGTTTTTTAATGAAAAGGGGATGCTTGCCGGGTTATTTGTCTCGCGGGTTGAACCCACGCCAAGGAGCAAATCCTTGGTATCCCTCGGACAGACATTTCATCTCCCGGCAACAGGCCCTGCCGCCTTCCCACGTCGCTCAACCTTTCTCATGCCTTTGACGGAGGTAGGAACGAGGTGGGTGCGGTCTCCTCGTTTCATCCCTTTGCTGCCACGACTACGACCAAACTTGGCCCCGGGAACGAGCCCAGGGCCTAGAGTTGAGGGAGCACGGCAGTTTTCGGGAAGAAACGCAGTTTCGCATTCCCCAGTCTATAAGAGGATGCATGACGAGGGATGAAAGACTTATCTGATATTGCAGCCCCCGGCAACTCTGGTTTGCCGTGGACGATTCTTGGCACTCCCAGCCCCCAGCGATACTGGCTTGACGGGAAGGTAGCTTGAGTCTTGCTTGCCGATGTAGCACTCGTCGGCGAAGATGGATCCTCTTTAGCGTAATTGCATACAGTTGTGGCCCATGCCCGGCGGTTAGTGTAGCCCTAGTTTTCGCTACACCAACTGTTGCCGGGAGGTCTTATGTTTCTCGCGGAGACTTTTGACGTTCTCGACGCCGGCTTCCGGCAAGCTCATCGCCAGGAAGGCTTTTATCTCCAGCAGAGAACTTTGACATTCTCGATGCCGGCTTCTGGCAAGCTTGTTGCCGAGAAGGCTTTTATCTTCAGCAGAGAACTTTGACGTTCTCGATGCCGGCTTCCGGCAAGCTTGTTGCCAGGAAGGCTTTTATCTTCAGCAGAGAACTCTGACGTTCTCGATGCCGGCTTCCGGCAAGCTTGTTGCCGAGAAGGCTTTTATCTTCGGCAGATAACTTTGACGTTCTCGATGCCGGCTTCCGGCAACCTTGTTGCCGAGAAGGCTTTTATCTTCGGCAGAGAACTTTGACGTTCTCGATGCCGGCTTCCGGCAAGCTTGTTGCCGAGAAGGCTTTTATCTTCGGCAGAGAACTTTGACGTTCTCGATGCTGGCTTCCGGCAAGCTTGTTGCCGAGAAGGCTTATGGCGAAGAATTTCGTTGTTCTTGACACCGGCTCTCAGCAAGATCGTTGCCGGAAAGGCTTATGGCGAAGAACTTCGTTGTTCTTGACACCGGCTCCCGGCAAGATCGTTGCCGGAAAGGCTTATGGCGAAGAACTTCGTTGTTCTTGACACCGGCTCCCGGCAAGATCGTTGCCGGAAAGGCTTATGGCGAAGAACTTCGTCGTTCTTGACACCAAAAAGATTGGTCCTAAGGGCGTTGCCAACCCCCGGGCCATAACTGCGTTCAAACATGACAAGTGATTAGCATCTGAAGTGCACTTAACTCACTTGCAAATTTTGACTTCTGCTACATATTCCCTATGCCTGCTGGAATGCTTTCCGGTGCGTACGACCCAGCCAGCAGCGCTTGAGGGAACGGGCCCTTAGCGGCTATTCGGGAACATCGCCTCCCGGAAAGGTTTACCTTCTTGGTTCTAGCGCAACCGCACAAGTTGCCGAGCGGACTCGAGGCAACATGGAGCGCAACTAGCCCCGAGAAGGCTCCTTGGCATACAGGTCTATGCAGAAATCTCAAATAAATAGTGCATGCTATCTTCCTGTTTAACCTCTCTTTGTACGTTCACCCTACGCTTTTAGGAAAACTTGCCGGTGAAGGCACCCTTGCCGCGAGCGCCGAGTGCGGAACTTCAGCAGCCTGCTGGCGGGGTCGCTACCGACAAGCAACCTTGTCGCAACTAGTTGCAGCTCACTTAAGTTGTTGAGCGGACTCGAAACAAAGTAAGGGCGCTAGCGGCTCACTTAAGTTGCTGAGCAGACTCGAAGCAAAGTAAGGGCGCTAGCAGCTCACTTAAGTTGTTGAGCGAACTCGAAACAAAGTAAAGGCGCAACTAGCTACGAGTTGGTTCCTCCGCGCACAGGTTTTCCATACAAAGAACAAGATCTCCGAGGCGGATAACCTTATATAGAAAGGAAATATCTAAAGTTTCGCATGACTTAGCTTTTCTGTTGCCGCACTGGCGTCGTTCTTTTGCTCGCCCGCTTCTTAGGAGCCATGACGATGAAGAACAGCTGAGCCTTGACGTGGACGGAACAGCTGCCGCCGAGGCCTTATTCTTCGGTGGCATGTCCATGAAGACGATGAAGATTTAGCTCGCGTCCACGCCGGATCGGGTTCGCACAATCTCGACGCCCCTACCTGGCGCGCCAGAGATGTCGGGGAGGCTGATCCACCAACACCTATGGGGACAGGGCCCCTTTCGGTTCGGAGGGAGGTGGAGGTTGCACAAAGAGCGGATCGAGGCAGTACACGCGAGCAGTTTTTACCCAGCTTCGGGCGGCACGGATGCGTAAAACCCTATTGCTGCTTGTTTGTGTGTATTGAATCCTTGCTCAGGAGCGATGGACGCTGCCAGACTGAGCGTGGGAGTGTTTTTGGTGTTTCGAATGAGCCGAACCGGCCGAACCTCCTCTACGTTGCGCTTGGGCCTCCTTTTATACTTTCAAGGGGTCACCGACAGGTGGCAATGTAGACTAGAAGGGTAAAAATGGAAAAGGATGCGGTAGGTGCAGCTACCGCTACTGTGGATACAGTGCACCCTACCTAACTCTGACGGCAGGGGACAAGGTCATTGAATGCCTGTCTGAGCTGCCTAAACAGTGCAAAAAGTGACCGTTAGGAGCGCCACCGTTTGCCACGATGGCCTTCTCTTCATCTCCGCTTGCCACCGCGCCCCCCTAGCTGCGCAGCCTCCTGCCACGTGTGCTTGGGAGAGTCCTAGAGCGACACGTTAGCAGGTGTGCTGGAGCGCGGGCACGAAGTGGGGGTTTCCCGCGGCAAGCTCCTTGCCGCGGTCGTCGTCTTGTCGTGTTTGGGAGCTTGTTGCTCACCGGGCCTTGCCGGGACGCAGGGCGCGTCGCGGCAAGCTTTCTTGGTATGCCTTGAGTGGCCTTCCCGGCAAGCTCCTCTTGCCGGGGTCTTGTCTCTTCCCGGCAAGATCCTCTTGTCGGGGCCTGGGTTGGCCTTCCCGGCAAGCTCCTCTTGCCGGGGCCTTGGTTGGCCTTCCCGGCAAGCTCCTCTTGCCGGGGCCTTGGTTTGAGTACTTTGTTCTTGAATGGTCTTCAAGGGAGCCACGGAGGGTCTTGGCGGTCACCCGGCAAGCCTTGCCGCGGGGCGCTGCAACTGCCCGTGCACGAGTTCGGGATACTAGGGTACCCCTACTCTAGTACACCGACAACTTTCCTAGAAAACAAATTAAATTACCTTATGAATCTATTATGAGAGCCACTTATGGATTGCCTACCAAAGATGGCAATACCTAGATCTATCCTTGCTTTTTATGCCTAGCTAAGGGCTCTAAACGATAGCGCTTGTTGGGAGGCAACCCAATTTTATTTTTATTCCTTGCTTTTTGCTCCTATTTAGTAATAAATAACTTATCTAGCCTCTGTTTAGGTTGTGTTTTTGTGTTTAATTAGTGTTTGTGCCAAGTAGAACCATTGGGAAGACTTGGGGAAAGTCTTGTTAATCTTGTTGTAAAAAAACCAGAGACTTTAGCGCTCACGAGAATTCCTGCCATTTTTTTTGGAAAGTGATATTTAATTAATTATTCTTGAAGATGCTTAATAGATAAATTCCTCACGTCCAGAAATTTATTTTATAATTTTTGGGGTTCCAGATCTTGTGCTAGCTACAGATTACTACTGATTGTTCTGTTTTTGACAGATTCTGTTTTCGTGTGTTGTTTGCTTATTTTGATGAATCTATGGCTAGTAAAATAGTTTATAAACCATAGAGAAGTTGTAATACAGTAGGTTTAACACGAATATAAATAAATAATGAGTTCATTACAGTACTTTGAAGTGGTCTTTTGTTTTCTTTCGCTAACGGAGCTCACGAGATTTTCTACTTTAAGTTTTGTGTTGTGAAGTTTTCATGTTTTGGGTAAAGATTTGATGGATTGTGGAACAAGGTGTGGCAAGAGCCTAAGCTTGGGGATGACCATGGCACCCCCAAGATAATCTAAGGACTCCTAAAAGCCAAAGCTTGGGGATGCCATGGAAGGCATCCCCTCTTTTTGTCTACTTCTATCGGTAACTTTACTTGGAGCTATATTTTTATTCACTACATGATATGTGTTTTGCTTGGAGTGTCTTGTATGATTTGAGTCTTTGATTTTTAGTTTACCGTAATCATCCTTGCTGTACACACCTTTTGAGAGAGCCATACATGATTTGGGATTTGTTAGAATACTCTATGTGCTTCACTTATATCATTTGAGTTATATAATTTTGCTCTAGTACTTCACTTATATCTTTTAGAGCACGGCGGTGGATTTGTTTTATAGAAACTATTGATATCTCATGCTTCACTTTGATTATTTTGAGATTCATAAATAGCATGGTAATTTGCTTAAATAATCCTAATATGCTTGGAATTCAAGAATAATAAAAGAACTTCCTTATGAGTGTGTTGAATGCTATGAGAAGTTTGATGCTTGATAATTGTTTTGAGATATGAAGATGGTGATATTAGAGTTATGCTAGTTGAGTAGTTGTGAATTTGAGAAATACTTGTGTTAAAGTTTGTGATTCCCATAGCATGCACATATGGTGAACTGTTATGTGATGATGTCGGAGCATGATTTATTTTTTGATTGTCTTCCTTATGAGTGGCGGTCGGGGACGAGCGATCGTCTTTTCCTACCAATCTATCCCCCTGGGAGCATGTGCGTAATACTTTGCTTTGATAACTTGCAGATTTTTGCAATAAGTATATGAGTTCTTAATGACTAATGTTGAGTCCATGGATTATACGCACTTTTCTCACCCTTCCACCTTTGCTAGCCTCTCTAATACCGCGCACCTTTCGCCGGTATCATACACCCACCATATACCTTCCTCAAAACAGCCACCGTACCTACCTATTATGGCATTTCCATAGCCATTCTGAGATATATTGCCATGCAACTTTCCACCATTCCGTTTATTATGACACACTCCATCATTGTCATATTGCTTAGCATGATCATGTAGATGACATCATATTTGTGGCAAAGCCACCATTCATAATTCTTTCATACATGTCACTCTTGATTCATTGCATATCCCGGTACACCGCCGGAGGCATTCATATAGAGTCATATTTTGTTCTAAGTATCGAGTTGTAAGAAAAATGGAAGTGTGATGATCAGCATTATTAGAGCATTGTCCCAGTGAGGAAAGGATGATGGAGACTATGATTCCCCACAAGTCGGGATGAGACTCCGGATAAAAAAAAGGAGAAAGAAAAGAGGCCATAAAAAAGTAGAGAAAAGGCCCAAATAAAAAAATGAGAGAAAAAGAGAGAAGGGACAATGTTACTATCCTTTTACCACACTTGGTCTTCAAAGTAGCACCATTATATTCATGATAGAGTGTCTCCTACGTTATCACTTTCATATACTAGTGGGAATTTTTCATTATAGAACTTGGCTTGTATATTCCAATGATGGGCTTCCTCAAATTGCCCTAGGTCTTCATGAGCAAGCAAGTTGGATGCACACCCACTTAGTTTCTTTAGTTGAGCTTTCATATACTTATACCTCTAGTGCATCCGTTGCATGGCAATCCCTACTCACTCACATTAATATCTATTGATGGGCATCTCCATAGCCCATTGATACGCCTAGTTGATGTGAGACTATCTTCTCCCTTTTTGTCTTCTCCACAACCACCATTCTATTCCACTTATAGTGCTATATCCATGACTCACGCTCATGTATTGCGTGAAGATTGAAAAAGTTTGAGAACACCAAAAGTATGAAACAATTGCTTGGCTTGTCATTAGGGTTGTGCATGATTTAAATATTTTGTGTGGTGAAGATAGAGCATAGCCAGACTATATGATTTTGTAGGGATAACTTTCTTTGGCCGTGTTATTTTGAGAAGACATGATTGCTTTGTTAGTATGCTTGAAGTATTATTATTTTTATGTCAATATTAAACTTTTATGTTGACTCTTTCGGATCTAAATATTCATACCACAATTAAGAAGAATTACATTAAAATTATGCCAAGTAGCACTTCACATCAAAAATTCTGTTTTTATCATTTACTTACTCGAGGACGAGCAAGAATTAAGCTTGGGGATGCTTGATACGTCTCCAACGTATCTATAATTTCTGATTGCTCCATGCTATATTATCTACTGTTTTGGACATTATTGGGCTTTATTATCCACTTTTATATTATTTTTGGGACTAACCTATTAACCGGAGGCCCGGCTTAGAATTGCTATTTTTTGCCTGATTTAGGGGTTCGAAGAAAAGGAATATCAAACGGAGTCCAAACGGAATGAAACCTTCGGGAATGTGATTTTCTCACCGAACATGATCCAGGAGACTTGGACCCTACGTCAAGACACAAAAGAGGAGGCCACGAGGTAGGGGGCGCGCCTACCCCCCAAGGCACGCCCTCCACCCTCGTGGGCCCCCTGTTGCTCCACCGACGTACTCCTTCCTCCTATATATATACCTACGTACCCCCAAACGATTAGAAACGGAGCCAAACCCTAATTCCACCACCGCAACTTTCTGTATCCACGTGATCCCATCTTGGGGCCTGTTCCGGAGCTCCACTGGAGGGGGCATCGATCACGGAGGGCTTCTACATCATCACCATAGCCCCTCCGATGAAGTTTGAGTAGTTCACCTCAGACCTACGGGTCCATAGTTATTAGCTAGATGGCTTTTTCTCTCTTTTTGGATCTCAATACAATGTTCTCCCTCTCTCTTGTGGAGATCTATTCGATGTAATCTTCTTTTTGCGGTGTGTTTGTTGAGACCGATGAATTGTGGGTTTATGATCAAGTCTATATATGAATAATATTTGAATCTTCTCTGAATTCTTTATGTATGATTGGTTATCTTTGCAAGTCTCTTCAAATTATCAGTTTGGTTTGGCCTACTAGATTGATGTTTCTTGCAATGGGAGAAGTGCTTAGCTTTGGGTTCAATCTTGCGGTGTCCTTTCCCAATGGTAGTAGGGACAGCAAGGCACGTATTGTATTGTTGCCATCGAGGATAACAAGATGGGGTTTTCATCATATTGCATGACTTTATCCCTCTACATCATGTCATCTTGCTTATGGCGTTACTCTGTTTTCATTAACTTAATACTCTAGATGCATGCTGGATAGCGGTCGATGAGTTGAGTAATAGTAGTAGATGCAGGCAGGAGTCAGTCTAGTTGTCTTGGACGTGATGCCTATATACATGATCATACCTAGATATTCTCATAACTATGCTCAATTCTGTCAATTGCTCAACAGTAATTCGTTCACCCACCGTAGAATACTTATGCTCTTGAGAGAAGCCACTAGTGAAACCTATGGCCCCTGGGTCTATCTTCATCATATTAATCTTCCAATACTTAGTAATTTCCTTTGATTTTATTTTACTTTGCATCTTTATCATAAAAATACCAAAAATATTATCTTATCATATCTATCAGATCTCACTCTCGTAAGTGGCCGCATAGGGATTGACAACCCCTTATCATGTTGGTTGCGAGGATTTATTTGTTTTGTGCAGGTACAAGGGACTCGCGCGTAGCCTGCTACTGGATTGATACCTTGGTTATCAAAAACTGAGGGAAATACTTATGGTACTTTGTTGCATCATCCCTTCCTCTTTGGGGAAAACCAACACAGTGCTCCAGAGGTAGCAATAACAAAGGCCCTGGACTGACTGGTTCGCAGCTGATAGTGATTCTAGAGACGGGTGAATAGATTCCTTCAAAGGATGATTGTGCTCCTGCAGCAGCTTCCGGAAACTGGGAGACTCCGGATATATTGCGGGACATGTTGCGGAAATCATCTGTCTCGGGGGAACAACGTACCTTGATGGGTATAGTGATTGTGAAGATTTCGTCCGCGAAGAGCGGATTAAATGAAGCCTTCATGAGTCTACTAAAGGTTTTCAAGGTTTGTCACATAATGTTTTCGGCTATTCTTCATTTGCAAAGATGCGCCTGTGTATAGGTAGTAGCCCCTGATACTCGGGTTGGCTTCCACTGGGAAGCAAAACGGAGGATCGAAAAGGATCGTTTGAGGACTAACCTAATCAACTTTGAACACAGGCTGCTTCCGCCTTGGCCGCTTCCCGGACCATGGAAATTGCTGATTTGTAGCGAAATCTTGATGTGGCAGGGGATGATCTTGCTTTAATCAATGTGCATCTGGACGAGTCGCAAGGTATGTAAACGGAACAATCCTCATACATTTTTGTGGTATAAGCATGATGCTGAGATTTGGCTGCAGATGGTGCTACCACCATTGAAGTTCTTCGAGCAGAGCTGGCCCGGGCCAAGGAGCAGGCCTAGTGTAGCAATGCTGCTGCCGAAAAGGCACCGGCTTAATTAAAAGACGAACAAGCTGCACGGTGCCAAGATGAGGAGAAGATATCCATGATGACGCTCGAACTGGAGAATGCTACCGGACGCTGCGAATTTTTGGAGAAGGAGAGTAAAGCCTTAATGGCTGATCTGGACAAGGCCTTACAAGAGGCAAGAGAAGAGCGGTCTGAATGCAGAGCAGACCGTGAGGAGGTTCGACAGGCAAGGGAGATTGCAGCTGGAAAGCCCTTTCTGCTGCAAACTAAGTTCGGTGATCCAAACTATGCCCAGCTTAACCAAGTATGGAGTTCTCTGGATGAGTTCTTGGACTTGCCGAAGAGTTCTACCGATGTGGCATAGTATTACCAAGCGCGAGATGGATATTCAACGGAGAAGCTTTTTTGGTCGCACTTTGGCGCATCAAAGCGCCCTTTGTTGCTCAATGAACAGATGTCCCAATGGGCCGGACTTCATAGGATATTCGGCGCTGCCATGAAGGACGCCGTAATCCGGTGGTGGCCAACCGAGCCTGTTCTGAATAGCTATTTCGGTTTGGTGCAAAGTCTTGTTAACACGGTGTCGCGTATCGATGTTGTGAAGTGGTCAACGTGCATTGAGGGTGCATGGATAGCTTTTGCCCGAGTCAAGATGTTCTGGGGGAAGATGAAGGCCACTGATGTTGCGACGAAGTGTCCACCCAGAGGCAAGGACCGTCCGGAACCAAAGCATTATTTTGAAGACGTCCTAGAGGCCGCCCGCTTTATAGAGGGTCAGTGCTCAAAAGGCATAATGTTCGAGTGTGGTGTATGAAAATTGTAAAAGGCAATTTTATAGTTAATCTATTTATGTTTTGCTTGAAAGCTTGAATTCCTCCTATGCGGCCATTTTGATATAATTTGAAAGTGTTCCAGTCGTCGGCTTTAGCCCCCTCGTAGGAAGTACGGGGGTGTTCGGAAAAGTATTTAATCACTCTTTATCCAACGTCTTGGTCCATGAAGGAGGTGATAATGCGGCGAACCAGGCAATCAGACTATAAGGCGTTAACACTTTCACTTAGCCATAGGAGTTTTATGGTGGGGCTACGACATAGCCCCTGGTATGTATGTGGCGTATGGTGCCTTACATATTTGATCTGAAAAAGATCCCTCATGTGACACGGAGAATCGCTAAAGATTCCAATAGGTCGTGAAGTGGTTGACCAGCTCACCCCGCATCATGACAGTCAGTTTTCGGCTTTCTCTACTGAGGTGCTCATCCGGTTTAGACCAGGGAACAATCGCAGTTGTTCTCCCTTTACTACCCTAGCTGATAGAGCGCAATGTAGGGTAGAAAGCACAAGAGCCAGGCAACCCAACTATTGACCCAAGACAATGATTCGGAGCTGATGCATATAAGGCCAAACTTGCGACGCCAAAGTATGCTATAGAGCTGTTCGGACTTTTACTGGCAACTCATTTGTTCCCACACCGAGCCCCTGGTAGTATATGCCAAGGTATTTCTGTGAAATAACCGTAGGAGCCATATTTGTCGGGAAAACAATACGGATGATTAGTTTGGATATTGTTTACTAGTAACTGAGCGATATGCCAATGATTACTTACGATATATATATATATATAAGCCATCTGCCTGGCTATTTGACATGCTCGGGGTTGGAGGCGGAGGAACAAGCATAGTACAGGCTCAAGAAATAGGGAGTGCGGTCTACAAAAAGTTATTTTGGACCTCCTGTCGCACGTCTGTGCCGCCAGTCCTCGGTGGGGGGAATCCTTGATGGAAGTAGCCCCTTGGGTGAGTGTATGGATCCGGACTCCGATAGAGCCAGTTTCAGATGTTTATCCTATTCGTCACCTGTTTTTAAAGGATAGCAAAGGAAGAGAATAAAAAATAAGTAATAAAAGAAAGTTACCGGAGTGCTTGCAGGCTTGTCTGTATTGTGCTTCCGCCAATGCCCATGGTATCTTGAGTGCGTAATGATGTATGCGCGGTACAAATTTTGTAGGTGTGTGGAGTGGGCGGCGGAAGCCGGGTTGCTATTTCCATTTAGGAGTTGATGATCCTTGGGTGGAGGTTGCTTCTGACCCCCGGTGTTTCATTGGTGAACCTTTCCATCATCCCTGTCGCTTGGCGGCCTCCTCCCCCTATGTTCGGCGTTGAGCTTGCCGGCCTGTTTAAAGACCCAATAGTTTCTGTTGCTATTATTAGCTGGTTTATCGGGGTGGCCATGAATCTAGCATGGTCGGCCCAATATCCTGTCCAGGTTGGATGGTTCGTCTCGATTCGCCTTGAATGGCTTCTTCCACTGACCGGGCTTGGGGTTGCTGAATCCGGCGTGGACCACCGTGTCGCCTGATCTTTCATTGTCATTGCGACTGTTGTTTTTTGCTTCCTCTTAGCTTGCTGTTGCCGTCTCGGATTTAGGAGGTGCCCTGGTTGCTAGCGCTATTGCTTCTACGAGCGAGCCAGCTGTCTTCTCCCGCGCAAAAGCGGGTCATCAGAGTAGTGAGGGCTGTCAAGGACTAGGTCCTTCTTGGCCAAGGTGGCATGCAAGCCATTCATCCCGGACACCATGTATGAAAGCCAGAAGGGCTTCCATGTCCGGACAGTCAATGATTTGGTTCTTTTTGACTAAGAACCGAGTTCAGGTCTCCCTGGCTGATTCTCGGGGCTGTTGGACAATTTGACTTAGGTCATCGGCATCCGGTGGCCGGACATATGTTCCCCGGAAGTTATCGAGGAAGGCCTCTTCCAAGTCTTCCCAGCTGCCTATGGAATTTTCAGGCAGGCTGTTTAACCAGTACCGAGCTGGCCCTTTAATTTTTAGTGGGAGGTATTTAATGGCGTGGAGGTCGTCCCCACGGGCCATATGGATGTGGAGGATGAAATCTTCTATCCACACTGCGGGATCGGTTGCCCCGTCGTATGATTCAATATTGATGGGTTTGAATCCTTCGGGGAATTCATGATCCATTACTTCATCAGTGAAGCAAAGCGGGTGTGCGGCGCCTCTATGCTGGGCCACATTGCGACGTAACTCCGAAGGAGTCCCTTTGCGGTTTTTGGGTCGGGCGTGGCGAGGTTTGACACGTCCGAATAGGTAGTCGCCGTCGCGTGTCGAAGCATGCTTTCGCGATCCGTAGATCGGTCTTGCGTGTCCTGCTCTATTCTCCAAGTCTCTCTGCTGGTCGTCTGGGTAATCGTGACATGCGTTGTTCCTGCCTTTACGGTGAGGTGGAGCTGTCTGGTGTTCGGCTTGAGTTGCCTCTTTATCCGGACAGAGTTGCCGGCGACCAGCCGCATTGTGTGACAATGGTATGGGCTCCAACGCCCCTTCATCGGACTGGTATAGCAATCTGTGCTTTGGGTAACCTTTTGCTAGGCTACTAAGGCGGTATTCTTCGGCCACCAGGACTTCGGTCCATCTGTCGTTGAGTAGGTCTTGGTCAGCTTGAAGCTGCTGCTGCTTCTTTTTCAGGCTCATTGCCGTAGCTATCAGCCTATGCTTGAAGCGCTCCTGTTCTAGGGGATCTTTGGGTACGATGAAGTCTTTGTTGCCGAGGCTTACCTCATCTTTAGAGAGCGGAAGGTAGTTGTTGTCCTCCGAACCATCGCCGGGCAGGGCCTGTTCATCGGGGCTGGCTTGCCCATTTTCCTGTTTCTCCTGCTCGGGTGTTTCTCCCACATGATCTTCACTTCTTTTGGCGTCGTCTAGAGTACTATTTTCTCCAGTGCCATTGTTGATGTGGCGTGACTTGGGGCGGCGTTTGGGGCGCCAAAACTTAGACTGTGACTCAGGAGTTTTAACTGGATCTCCCTTGTCTTTGCCGCGAGGCTTTTGAAGTGTATCGATCATGTACGCGTCATGTGAAGGGGTGGCCGTCTTGCGCCTGATGACTGGCGGGTCTTGGCCTTGCTCCTTATTGGCATCGTCGTCTATACCGTAAATGTCTACGGAGCCAGGAGCGGGCATGTCGGTTAAGTCCTCGACAGTGGCTATGAAGTGGGTGGCGGGTGGGAAGCGAAATTCTCCGTCGTCAGCCCCTGGTTCGAGCAGGACATAGTTTGGCTGCGAGTCTCCCGTGAATGACAGGTTCTTTGAAGAGTTTAGCACATCGGCCAAAGGTGAGTGCTGAAAAACGTCTGCGGCGCTGAATTCGAAGATCGATAACCGATCTAGCTCGGTGTTCGCAAGCGTACATGGTCTGGAACTTATAGCCGGAGATGAGTCTGGAGTTCCGTTGGCGCAAATATTGCAGGGTGTCGAATCTGCGTGCGGCTCTAACGCGTGGACCCTTTGGCCTCGAATGGCATGATTTGCTCTGGTTCTAAGGCCATTGCAGGAACAGGAGCCATCTCCTGAATCTGGTCCGATGACATATTTGAGTCATGTTCATCGGGGTGAGGGGGGGCGATCACTCCGGTCTCAAATCCATTGAAGATCAAGTCTCCACGGATATCCGTGACATAGTTCAAGCTTCCAAATCTGACCTGATGGCCAGGGGCGTAGCTATCAATCTGATCCAGATGGCCAAGCGAGTTGGCCCACCGTATGAAGCCGCCGAATATGAAAATCTGTCCGGGATGGAAGGTTTCTCCTTGGAAAGCATCACTATAGACGATCGGAGGGGCCATCGAACCTCTTGTTGACGGCACAGTGGAACTCTCAGTGAAAGCACCAATGTTGGTGTCAAAACCGGTGGATCTCGGGTAGGGGGTCCCGAACTGTGCGTCTAGGATCGATGGTAACAGGAGACGGGGGACACGATGTTTACCCAGGTTCGGGCCCTCTCTATGGAGGTAATACCCTATGTCCTGCTTGATTGATCTTGATGAATATGAGTGTGACAAGAGTCGATCTACCACTAGATCGTAATGGCTAAACCCTAGAAGTCTAACCTATATGACTATGGTACTGAAATATATCCTTTCCAGACTAACCTCTCTAGTTTATATAGACACCGAGAGCGAGGAATCTAGGGTTACATAGAGGCCCCGTTCGGAAACAGACCACTCCCTCCGCTCCGCTCCGCTCGATGCTGGAAATGAGGAGCGACATAATAGTTGCTCCTAAAAAATGAACTATGCACCGCTCCGCTCCACCATTTCAGCTCCACGGAGTTGGGAGCTGGAGTGTTGCCGAACGGGGCCAGAGTCGGTTACATAAGAAGGAATCTTCATAGTCGGTCACCAAGCTTGCCCTCCACGCCAAGTAGAATCCAATCCGGACACGGGTACGGTCTTCGGCCTTCATGTCTTCACAACCCATCAGTCCGGCCCATGGATAACAGGCCAGACGCCTGAGGACCCCTTAGTCCAGGACTCCCTCATTCACCATTTTACTCTTGTCCCTGAATCTTTCTAGACAGGCATCATCTTATCTGCTCATAACAGGAATGGCGAAAGGCTGTCAAGGGGATCCATGACCCTGCCCCTCAGCCGGAGAATCGCAACCGAGATCTTGACCCCGGATACGAGGAAGTTCCGGACATATTTGTGGAGCTTGAGGATGGAATATTCTATCAGATGAGCTACGACGGTACATATGTACCCATTATCGCTGATTACCTCGGCCTCCTTCCTGCTTCACGTGTAAGTAATCCGAAGACACCTTATCCAAAAGAGTTTTCTCATTCCTCCTTACCCACCGCACTGTCCTGTGCTTAGAAGGGGAAGCATTCGGTGTGCCATGCTGCCCCGGGAGCATTGAAGAGAGCGTCCCCATACCAGGCAAGCCTTCTAAGAGAAAGGCAAATGAAGATATGGCCGAGCCTTCATCAAAGAGGTATGAATTTGCAAGTATGCACCTTGGCAGTCACATCCAACTGTGACCTTTCCGTTTACCCTGTATCAGGAAAAAGGTCTGCCATACTATATCTGGGGGTCTGGCAGGTCATACTTCCCACAACCAGGATTCAAATCCCGCCGTGAAGACGGGGGCTGATGCGGGGGTGACACCGGATTGTCCTCCAGCCGAGGACTCGGATGATGTATCCGCCACCAACTCGGAAGTGGAGAGCGCCATGAATCATCGGCGCCGCAGGTCCGTTTTACAAGACCCTGGCTTTTTCAGAAGAGTCACTTAACGCCTTCAGCTCGGCCGATGCATATATCCGAGCTGCTCGAGATGGGCTTAACAGAGCAACAAAACATCATTTAAAAGATGTGCAGGTAAGTTTGTTTTGTCTGACCATGATAACCATATGCCAGTAGCCCCCGAGACTTAAAGTAGTTGAAACAACTGATTTAAGGATCAATGTACAACCAAGTGCTTACGGATCAGGAACTAGAAAAGTGTCGGAGCCAGCTATCTGCTGCCAATGCCGAACTGGAGATATCCAAGAAGGAATCCCCAGGTAATGTTTCCCTCCATCGAGAAATCATAATTGTACACTAATAATGCTAATCTGGATGCTTATCTCTGTATTAGATTGTTAGACCAACTACGAGAGCAGCTGAACGCCGCTCGAAGCAAAGAACACAGAGCCAAAAAACTGCTAGCAGCGGGCGAGCCAAAAAACGCCGTTCAGGAGAAAAAGAAGCTCCAAGATTCAAACACCAAACTGGGCGAAGAACTGAAAGATGTGCGAGCTCAGCTAGCTGACTCCGTGAAGGAGAACAAAAAACTGCGAGGCGGCATATTCAGTATGTGGCCGCATTTATCTTATAACAGTTTGGAAGTAACAGTAGCTGATATAGCTGTGATTGCAGGTGTATTGACGGGCCACCCCAAAGAGGAGGTGTCCAGATCATCAAGTGATCTTCTGCAAGGGCTGTCACGGTTGCACGAGCAAGCTCGGCAGGCAATGTGGAGTGTAGCCAAGGCCTTATGGCCATCCGACTCCCCTCCAGGGAGTATGGAGAAGCTGGTAGAGCTGTTCAAGGGAGCGCGACGGCGTATTCGACTATGGAAGATATCGGCCTGTCGAGAGGGTGCGCGAGAGGCCTGGGCCATGGTAAAAATGTGGTATACCAAGCTGGATCCGAATCACATGGCCTGGGTTCGACCATGAGGGTCGAATGGGGAAGAAATTCCCGTTAGTTTAGTATATGACCAAGTGGAGGTGGCCGCTAGATATTCCCAACAGGATTGTAAGTTAGACCGCCTGTTGGACGGTATAGAGGAGGAAGTCTTTAAGTCTTGAGCGACTATGTACTTTCCTTCTAGCTGGATAATAAAGACAATTGTCATGGCTGACCTTTTCGCTTCAACCTCTGGAACCGAAGGTGCGGAGTCTTTCCGTATACCGTAATGGTAGAATATACCGGGGTATGCATGGGAAACAGGCGTATGGGTCATAGTTTCTTGAACAAACAATGTGTATCCCGCTAGTTATGTTATATTACATTATGTAAGAAACATATTCCAAAGAGAATAGTACTGTTAAGGGTTCCTTTCCCTGGGTGTGCATGCGTTTAATGTGCATTTCCAAACTGTGATCGAAAAAACGGAGAGTAAGTAACATCTGGGGTTTCACAATGGAGTGAATGCGGAAACGTCTTTAATTCGCCGACCGAATATTCCCTTAAGAACGCTAGCTTTCGGCTTCACCTAGTCTGAGGTACACATCTGAATGACCCGGTAGTAACAATTGCAGAGGTGCTCCCTTTATGCCCTAGCCGAACTAACGGGAACGTAGGGCATAAGCACAGGAGCCAGGCAACCGAGCTTGGCCAAAACTTAAGTCATATCGATGCATATAATGGCGAAGAAAAGGTACATATGAAAAAACGCATATGTAGTGAGCTTGATGCTCGAAGAATAACAGCAAGCTTCTGTACGAGAAGCCCCCAGGTATAATGAACGTACATATGTAGAGATGTACGCATCAGGTAAGGACGGTCTAGCCATACTAAAACCGTAAGGCTAAAGAGCAAAACGAAAAAAGATAAAAAAACAAAAAGAGAGAAAAAAATAACGTTAATAATAGGAGGGAGGAGACGAACACAGAGTTTGGTGCTAGGCATAAAATCATCATAGTCTGGCCGCATTCCAGGGGTTCGGCTCCAGGTGATTGTCTGACGCATCACGCAGGCGGTACGCTCCTCCGGTGAGAACTTCGTCAATGATGAAGGGACCCTCCCACTTGGGCTAGAGTGTGTCCTTTTTCTTCTCCGGCAGGCGTAGAACGAGTTCACCAATGTTATAAGTCTTGGCCCGCACTTCTCTGCTTTGATACCCGCGAGCCTGCTGTTGATAAAATGCGGAAAGGGCTTTTGCGATGTCGCGCTCCTCCTCCAAGGCATCTAGGTTGTCCTGCCGATCAAACTCAGCTTCTCTCTCTTCGTACATCTGCACTCGAGGTGAGTCATGAATAATATCGCAGGCTAACACTGCTTCTGCACCGCACACCATGAAGAAAGCTGTATATCCAGTAGTGCGGTTGGGCGTGGTCCGCAGCCCCGAGAGTACGGAGTCAAATTCCTCCACCCAGTGCTTGTCTGATTCTTTCAAAGACCGCACTAGTCTAGGTTTGATGCCGCTCATAATAAGACCATTAGCCCGTTCGACTTGACCGTTTGTCTGCGGGTGATAGGCCGAGGCGTAATCGAGCTTAATGCGTAGATTACCACACCAGGCTTTCACTTCATCGGCTGTGAAATTAGATCCATTATTGGTGATTATGCTGTGCGGGACACCATAACGGTGTACCACGCCGGATATGAAATCTATTACTGGCCCCGCTTCGGCCGTTTTGACTTGTTTGGCCTCTATCCACTTTGTTAATTTATCCACTATGACTAGCAGATACTTTCTCGTATGGCTTCCTCCTTCAAGGGGTCCGACCATATCGAGTCCGTAGACCGCAAAAGGCCAAGTGATGGGGATTGTTTGTAAGGGAGTGGGGGGCATATGGCTTTGGTTGGTAAAGAGTTGGCATCCGACGCAACGTTGGACAAGGTCCTGTGCATCTGCTTGGGCTGTCGGCCAATAAAACCATGTACATAAGCCCTTGCTAACAAGGGCCCGAGCTGCGGCGTGGTGACCGCCGCGTCTGGCGTGAATTTCAGCCAAGAGCTGCCACCCCTCTTCCTCGGAGATACATCGTTGAAGAACTCTGGTAGCGCTTTTCTTGTAGAGCTCTCCATCATGAACCTTGTAGGCCTTTGATCGCCGGACGATCCAGCGGGCCTCATTCTGGTCCTCAGGAATCTCCTTCTTGTTAAGGTAGGTCAGGAAGGGTTGACACCTCTCCGTCGTATCTACTTTTATAAACACTGTTGCCCTTGTTTTGGACTCTAATTTGCATGATTTGAATGGAACTAACCCGGACAGACGTTGTTTTCAGCAGAATTGACATGGTGTTATTTTTGTGCAGAAATAAAAGTTCTCGGAATGACCTGAAAATCAACGGAGCATTATTTTGGAATATATAATGAATATTGGAAGGAAGATCCACGTCAGGGGGTGCCCCACCTGTCCACGAGGGTGGGGGCGCGCCTGCCCCCCTGGGCGCCCCCTGCCTCGTGGGCCCCCTGATGCTCCACCGACCTCAACCTAGACTCCATATATTCACTTTCGAGGAGAAAAAACCGAGAGAGAAGGATTCATCGCGTTTTACGATACGGAGCCGCCGCCAAGCCCTAAACTCTCTCGGGAGGGCTGATCTGGAGTCCGCTCAGGGCTCCGGAGAGGGGAATCCATCACCATCGTCATCATCAACCATCCTCCATCACCAGTTTCATGATGCTCACCGCCGTGCATGAGTAATTCCATCGTAGGCTTGCTGGACGGTGATGGGTTGGATGAGATTTATCATGTAATCAAGTTAGTTTTGTTAGGGTTTGATCCCTAGTATCCACTATATTCTGAGATTGATGTTGCTATGACTTTGCTATGCTTAATGCTTGTCACTAGGGCCCGAGTGCCATGATTTCAGATCTGAACCTATTATGTTTCATCAATATATGAGAGTTCTTGATCCTATCTTGCAAGTATATAGTCACCTATTATGTGTTATGATCCATTAACCCCGAAGTGACAATAATTAGGATACTTACCGGTGATGACCGTAGTTTGAGGAGTTCATGTATTCACTATGTGTTAATGCTTTGTTCCGGTACTCTATTAAAAGGAGGCCTTAATATCCCTTAGTTTCCAATAGGACCCCGCTGCCACGGGCGGGTAGGACAAAAGATGTCATGCAAGTTCTTTTCCATAAGCACGTTGACTATATTCGAAATACATGCCTACATTACATTGATGAACTGGAGCAAGTTCTGTGTCACCCTAGGTTATGACTGTTATAGGATGAACCGCATCCGGCATAATTCTCCATCACCGATCCATTGCCTACAAGCTTTTCATATATTGTTCTTCGCTTATTTATTTTTCCGTTGCTATTGCTATCATCACTATAAAACACCAAAAATATTACTTTTGCTACCGTTACCATTTACTATCGTTACCACTACTATCATATTACTTTGCTACTAAATACTTTGCTGCAGATATTAAGTTTCCAGCTGTGGTTGAATTGACAACTCAGCTGCCAATACTTGAGAATATTCTTTGGCTCCCCTTGTGTAACATCCCAAATTTGCAATTTGGAATGTTATACACTAGATCATCATGCATATCATGATTTCATGCATTTTGGTTGATCCTAGAAATTTCAAGCAACTCAAGGACCTTCGGAGAGAGTTGGAGATTTCGTTATTTTCATATTTGAGAGTTTTCTCGAATTTTGAAAAGAGGATCATTTGATTTATTTATTTTATCTTCAGTAATTTTTTCGGTGTCAAAATATATGAGAGAGGGAATAATATGACTTTCCCAAATTTAGGGAAAAATGAAGATTTAATAAATAGATCAAGTTTTGGTTTTGCCGGAGTTTTATTTGCATTTTATTTGGATAGGGAAAAATGCGCGTTTT
This sequence comes from Triticum dicoccoides, assembly GCF_002162155.2. Classification (NCBI taxonomy): domain Eukaryota; kingdom Viridiplantae; phylum Streptophyta; class Magnoliopsida; order Poales; family Poaceae; genus Triticum; species Triticum dicoccoides. Next base: position 197,881,479 of record NC_041382.1, read on the forward strand.
CGAAAATTGCATTTTAGGTCCGGAGTAAAGTTCATTTTGTTCGACTCATTTTTAGGAGTCGGGGGAAATTTACTTTAGAAATTTTGGAGCTCATTTAGATTTTCTTTTCTGTGTTTTTCTGCGCGCGAAATCAGTTAAAAAAACTCCCGCCAGGCCAGCCGGGCCAAAGGCCCAGCCAGCCGGCCTCCTCCCAGCCGCACGCGCGCGCACCAGGCGCAGGCAGCGCCGCCGCCTCGCTCAGGCCGAGTCCTAGAAGGACTTAGGCCGGTAGCCCCCCCTCTTTCCTTTGTTCCGTTTTCCTTTTTCTTCTAGGACTATTTTTCCAACTCTATTTCTTGTCCCCTACCCCAAGTCTCCTCTCCCCTCACCTATATAAATACCCCAACACCCCCCCTCTAAACCCATCAAATCAAATCCCAAGCCCTCCACCGCACCCCACCCCGCGCCCTACACCGCCGCCGCGCCACCCCACACCTGCGCCGCCGGCGCCTAGCCGCCGCCGCCGCCTACGCCACGCCGCCAGAGCCCCTCGCCGGAGGTTACCCCGCGTCTCTTTTCCTCGGATCGTTTTCTTCTAATCGTTCCGATTCTTTTCTTCTCTTCTGATTCGTTTTCTAGATCGGTTTTTCGTTTCGGTTTTCTTCTCCGAAACCCTAGATCGGATTCGTTTTCTTTTCCGATTTAGTTGCCTTTGGACCGTTTGCCGGACCGTTCATCCTAACGAACATGATCACCGGATTCTTCTAGGTTAACGAACGTCCGTTCGTATAACCGTTCTTCTTTTTCTTCTCGTCGGATTGATTCCGCGATCGCGATCTCAGATCCGATCTTTGTTCTAGTTTATCTTCTCGCTCGTTTATCGGAATCAGGTGATTCAAGCGCCTGGAGTTTCATTTTGAAACCGCCGTTCCGTCTAATCAACTTAAACAAGTTTTTGCCATGGTAAAATTTGACCTAGTTTCAACTTGCTAGAACCGAGTTGTTTTCTTCCGCCGTTTGTTTTCGGTTTCTTTGTTTGGTTTGTTCTTTCTTTGCAACCGGAGTTCTTAAGTTGAACTTTCTGGTTCGATCTTTTGTTCGAGTTTTACCTGTGCATTAGATGAGTACTTATTGTGTGCTTGTTGTTTGTCTGCGATAGATCACCCGGATTGCGCCGCCTGTTACTTCGATTCCCTAGGTCTCGCGGATCATCAGCAACGCAAGTAACACTTTGATCATACCTTTCTACAACCCATGTTTTATTGCATTAGATCAATCCTCACACATTGCATGATTAGGATCTAATTAAATTGTGGGATGGGAAGTAGATGAGGTAGTACCTATTACCTGTTTATTATGAAACCTTTGGGAGTTACTTCTACGTTTGCTTATTATGCCATGCTCTGCTAGTAGACGTGGATTGGGTGAGTGATGTCCATGACAGATGTGAGTTGATAATTTTAATGGTTTATCTAAGGTGGCAACTTAAACACACATCTGGGTGGATTGAGGCACCTGATGTCTATCAGGACTTGCCTGTTTTATTTTGGACCGCCACCCAGGCTCAAAGGGATCATAAGATCATTCATGCTAGTAACTTCCGTGTGCAGCCACAAGCCATTATGGGCTCTGGCATAGTTGACTAAGTTGTGCGAACTCTTACAGTGGTGGACTAGCAGATGTAGGGGATGTAGGTGTACCGGTCTACCCGATCGTAAGGTGCTAGCGCCTCTGAAAGACTATGTCTCGGTCATCCGTCTTCTCAAACACCATGTAGGGCGAGAAATCAAACGGAGGCGATCGAGTCTTGTGGGAAAAAGTGCGCAAACCTCTGCAGAGTGTACAAACTAATCATGATTAGCCGTGTCCCCGGTTATGGACATCTTGAGTATCTAGTACTTGAATATCATGTGAATCTCAACATGTTACTTCTAATTAATGTTGTTGGGTTTTAATTATTTTTAATTGGGATTGAGAATGCTGTCAACCATTCTCAATGTTTAACAACCACCATGATAGTTAAATAAATTTATTCCTTTGCAGTAGGGAAAAACTGGCTTTATGCAAAACTGTAACCATAGAGCTTTCCACCAGCCATATATGCATATAGTATAGCTGTTTCATTCCATTACTCTCTATGTGTTACTTTGCCAGCATATTCCATGTGCTGACCCGTTTTCGGGCTGCAACTTCTCATGTTGCAGACGTTTCAGACGATGATTGAGGTGTTTTAGGTCATGGTTCTATACTCAGTGATGCCGTTGGAGTTGATGGACCCATTTATCTTCCGAGTCTTCCGCTGTTATCTTTATTAGATGGCCTTAAGCCATATTTATTGTAATAAGTTCTCTTTGAGACAACGATGTAATAAGTGTGTGATTGCCACTCTGCTATAAATCCTTCGTTGTACTGTGAGGTGTCAGCATTACTGATCCAGGGATGACACCGGAGCACAGTAGACTTGATCCATTCGAGTCGGGTCGCCACAGAGATGGTATCAGAGCACACGCTGACTGTAGGACACGACCACTAAGTTAAAGCCCTAGATCACTATTCTCTTCTCATTTTCTAACTCCTCATCTTTTCTACTCTTTTAGGATGACGAACGTGAAGATTAAGTACGCTCAACCGGATGAAGGCACACCATTTGGATTTCACCTGAAGGAAGTCACCAAGTACCTGAACATTGGATTACCAAGCTTCACGGGAACCTTGAACGCCACTCTGCCTGAAGAGGAGCGCTGGAAGATTCAAGCTCACGTTTCGGGAAGGACATTCGCGCCAATCACGAAGCCCATAGATAGTGTTTTCAATGCACCAACTTGGAGTCTGGGAAAGAGCATGGCAACTCATATCACCATAGGACACATTGGAGAAGTTTATCAAGAAGACCTCAAGGACACTATCTACTAGATTTGCGGACGCCGAGATGAACAATGGGAGTTAGTCAGCACCAAGAAGGATAGATCCATAGCATCTTTCATCCAGGAGTTAAACCAGCACATTCGACGCCACGAGAACCAGATGTGCAATGATATGATAGAGTTGAAGAATGCAAAGGCAAGGATCATCGAGCTAGAAGGAGAACTGAAGTCTACACGCAAGGACTACATGGATGAGATCGTAGCTCTAGCAAGGCACAATGGCGATCTTAAGCAGGAGATTGAAGAACTCAAGAGGAAGTTAGCATCCCAGGAGGAAGACGAGTACGTCGCATGTCCGGACAACTACATCATCATCAACGACACCGATTCGTATCCAAGTGAACCCGACTTTGAAGACGAAGCTGGAGCAGATATCATGGAGTCTTCCACCGGTTCAAATTTCTAGATGACCACCAAATAGTAGTAGTATTCCCCCATGTAAACATTATAGTCGAGCACTTTTGCGATAGTTTTAGACCGATTGTAAGCCCTTGTTTGATTGATTGAAGTGAATTGTGTGCTTTTGCCTCATGTGCATATGGGTAGTGTTTTCCCTTTAGACCTCACTCTATTCTTATATCTCGTCTTTTCTAAACCCTCAGATGCCTCCGAGACGTGACAATGGAGTCCCACTGGAGCTCACTCAGTTGATCCAGCAGCAGAATCAATTGATGCAGATGTTAGTCCAGAACCAGCAGAACAACAACAACAACAACCCACCACCACCACCACCTGTTGACCACTTAGCACGTTTCCTTAGGCTAAATCCGCCGGTGTTTTCCAGTGGCACCGAGCCGATAGTAGCAGACGATTGGCTCCGCAAGATAGGAAGGGAGTTGACCACTGCAGGATGCACGGATGGTGAGAAAGTGAAGTTTGCCGCACACCAGCTTGACGGACCCGCGTCAGCATGGTGGGAGAATTTCACAACCACTTACCCAGTTGACACTGTTACATGGGATCAGTTTCAGCAAGCTTTCCGCACTGCCCATGTTTCAGCAGGAGCTATGGCCATAAAGAAGCGTGAGTTTCGCAACTTGCGCCAAGGAGGAAGGACAGTTGGCCAGTACGTTGACGACTTCAGCAAGTTAGCACGTTATGCCCCAGATGACGTTGCTACGGATGCAGCTAAGCAGGAGAAGTTTCTGGAGGGACTGAATGATGAACTAAGCATGCAGTTGATGGTAGCGAGTTTCAACAACTACCAGGAGTTGGTAGATCGTGCCATCATGATTGAAGGAAAGCAACAGTAGATTGAGAACCGTAAGAGGAAATATGGACAGGGGAAGTATAACTCTGGAGCCCAGCAGAAGCCCCGTTTTGCCCCTTAACCGGGATTTCAGTTTCAGCACACCCATGGAGGAGGTAGCTCCCACAACCATAATGGCCACAAGAATGGTAATGGGAATGGAGGAAGCAACAGCCAGAACCGGACCACCCCATCCACCCCAGCCAAAAAGGACTTGAGCCACGTCACTTGCTATAAGTGTTCGAAGCCAGGGCATTATGCAAATGAATGTCCTGAAGGCTAGAATGGAAATGGCAATGGAAGCTCTGGGAAGAAGCCGAACCCTTTCAATAGGGGACAGGTGAACCACGTTAATGTGGAGGAGGTTGAAGATCAGCCCGATGCAGTAATCGGTAAGTTTTTGGTTAAGTCATTTACTGCACTCGTTCTTTTTGATACTGGTGCATCGCATTCATACATATCAAGGGGATTTGTGGATAAATATAACCTGCCAACCCAAGCCCTTAGGTCACCCATGATAGTAAGCTCACCAGGAGCGGAGTTTATGGCTAGATGATGGTGTGATCGGTTACCATTAAGGATTGGTAACTATGTGTTTCCCTCAGACCTAATAGTATTGGAATCTCAAGTATTGGATGTGATATTAGGCATGGATTGGTTGTCGATGTATGGAGGAAACATCAATTGTGCTAGTAAGTAAATTTTTCTTACCACACCAGAAGGAAGAAGGATCAAGTATGTATCCCGGCATGTGCCAAACACGACACAAGTAAACTGCCTAACAGGAGTTGTCCAAGAAGAAGTACCAGTGGTAAAGGATTTTTCTGATGTATTTCCTGAGGAATTACCAGGCATGCCACCGGATAGAGATATTGAGTTTTTGATTGACTTATTACCAGGTACAGGCCCAATATCGAAGTGACCGTACCGGATGCCAGCAAAGGATTTGGTAGAAATTAAGAATCAGATTAAGGAGTTATTGGATAAAGGTTACATTTGCCCAAGTTCTTCGCCTTGGGGATCACCCGTACTTCTAGTGGAAAAGAAGGATGGATCATTCAGGATGGTTGTAGATTATCGGGGATTGAATGAAGTAACCATCAAGAACAAGTACCCACTGCCAATGATCAATGATCTGTTTGATCGGTTGCAAGGAGCTAAAGTGTTTTCCAAGATCGATTTGCGATCAGGGTACCATCAGTTGAAGACTCGAGAGCAGGACATACCTAAGACAGCATTCACCACAAGATATGGACTGTATGAGTATACCGTTATGACATTTGGATTGACTAACGCACTTGCCTATTTTATGAACCTGATGAACAAAGTGTTTATGGAGTTTTTGGATAAGTTCGTCGTAGTGTTCATTGATGACATCCTAGTTTATTCAAAGAATGAAGAGGAGCATAAGGAACATTTGCATTTGGTTTTGGAGAAACTAAGGGAACATCAGTTATACGCCAAATTCAGCAAATGTGAGTTTTGGTTGAAGGAAGTTGGATTCCTCGGACACGTTATATCCGGAGAAGGTATAGCAGTTGACCCCACTAAGGTTGAGACCGTAACCAAATGGGAAGCACCAACGACCGTTGGAGAGATCCGGAGTTTTCTGGGACTCGCAGGATACTACCGGAGATTCATTGAGAATTTCTCAAAGATTGCAAAGCCTATGACTGAATTGTTGAAGAAGGATACTAAGTTCAAATGGACTAAGGAGTGTGAGGCTAGTTTCCAGGAGTTGAAGAAATGCTTGGTTACCTCACCAGTATTGATTTTGCCAGATCAGACCAAGGATTATGAGGTGTATTGTGACGCTTCACGTCGAGGACTTGGAGCAGTGCTTATGCAGGAAGGGAGAGTTGTTTCGTATGCTTCATGGCAACTGAAGCCTCATGAGTTGAATTATGCCACGCATGATTTGGAGTTAGCAGCCATAGTGCATCCATTGAAGACGTGGAGACATTTCCTCATTGGAAATCATTGTGAGGTGTACACGGATCACAAGAGTTTGAAGTACATTTTCACTCAGAAGGAGTTGAATCTCCGACAAAGGAGATGGTGGGAGCTCATAAACGATTATGATATGAGATTGCATTACCATCCCGGAAAAGCTAATGTAGTAGCTGACGCATTGAGCCGTAAGAGCCATGTCAATACCCTAATGACGGGGAAAATACCCAAGGAGTTAGCAGAAAACCTTCATGAGCTATGTTTGGAAATAGTTCCGAGAGGCTATGTAGCAGCATTGGAGATTCAGTCAACATTGATGGATAAGATCAGAGAAGCTCAGAAATTTGACAAGGAGATTGCTGCTATAAAAGAGAAATTGAGCGAAGGAAAAGTAAAGGGATTTCGTGAGGATGAGCACGATACCCTATGGTTTGAGGATCGTGTTTATGTGCCCAATGACCCGGAGATCAGGAAGTTGATTTTGCAAGAGGCACATGATTCACCATATTCGATTCACCCAGGGAATACCAAGATGTATTTGGATTTGAAGGAAACATTCTGGTGGACCGGAATGAAGAAGGATATTGCAGCATATGTAGCAGTTTGTGACGTATGTCAGAGAGTAAAGGCAGAGCATCAGAAGCCAGCAGGATTGTTACAACCATTGCCGATACCCGAATGGAAGTGGGATAAGATAGGCATGGATTTTATCACAGGACTACCCAGGACAAAAGCAGGCTACGACTCGATATGGGTAGTAGTTGATCGTTTGACGAAGGTAGCACATTTCATTCCAGTTAAGACCACTTACACCAGTGCTAAGTTGGCGAAGATATACATGACTAGGATCATTTGTTTGCATGGAGTTCCGAGGAGTATCATATCAGATAGAGGAACCCATTTTACCTCAAAGTTTTGGAATCAGTTGCATGAAACTTTAGGAACCAGACTAGAGTTCAGCACAGCTTTTCATCCGCAGACAGATGGACAGACCGAGAGAGTCAATCAGATTTTGGAAGATATGCTGAGAGCTTGTGCACTAGATTATGGATCTAGCTAGGACGATAACTTGCCGTATGCGGAGTTTTCTTATAACAACAGTTACCAAACCAGTTTGAAGATGGCACCTTTCGAAGCTTTATACGGAAGGAGGTGCAGGACACCGTTGTCATGGGACGAAGTTGGAGACCATCAATTCTTTGGACCAGATTTGATTAAGGAGTCTGAACGGAAAGTTAAGTTGATTCGCGATAGGCTCAATGTAGGCCAGTCCAGGCAGAAGAGCTACGCAGATTCTAAACGCAAGGAGACAGTTTACGAAACCAGAGACAAAGTTTATCTCCGAGTATCCCCACTTCGAGGAGTTAAACGCTTTGGAGTTAAGGGAAAGTTAGCATCGCGTTTCGTTGGACCGTATAAGATCTTGCAACGTATGGGAGAAGTCGCTTATAAGTTGGAATTACCAGAGGGACTGTCAGGAGTTCATGACGTATTCCATGTGTCTCAGCTGAAGAAATGTCACGCCGAGATGGCGGAGGTACCGCTAAGAGATACCGTGCCACTCGAAGCGATTCAGTTAAAGGATGACCTAACATATGAGGAGAAGCCAGTCAAGATTGTCGATTATGCCGGCAGAGTTACTCGCAGCAAGGTTATCAAGTTTTGCAAAGTTTAGTGGAACCACCATTCAGAGGATGAAGCCACCTGGGAGAGAGAAGAAGATTTGCTCAAGGACCACCCTCACCTATTTTCTAGCCAACCCGAATCTCGAGGGCGAGATTCATCTTAAGGGGGGTAGGTTTGTAACATCCCAAATTTGCAATTTGGAATGTTATACACTAGATCATCATGCATATCATATTTTCATGCATTTTGGTTGATCCTAGAAATTTCAAGCAACTCAAGGACCTTCGGAGAGAGTTGGAGATTTCGTTTATTTTCATATTTGAGAGTTTTCTCGAATTTTGAAAAGAGGATCATTTGATTTACTTATTTTATCTTCAATAATTTTTCCGGTGTCAAAATATATGAGAGAGGGAATAATATGACTTTCCCAAATTTATGAAAAAATGAAGATTTAATAAATAGATCAAGTTTTGGTTTTGCCGGAGTTTTATTTGCATTTTATTTGGATAGGGAAAAATGCGCGTTTTCGAAAATTGCATTTTAGGTCCGGAGTAAAGTTCATTTTGTTCGACTCATTTTTAGGAGTCGGGGAAAATTTACTTTAGAAATTTTGGAGCTCGTTTAGATTTTCTTTTTTGTGTTTTTCTGCGCGCGAAATCAGTTAAAAAAAACTCCCGCCAGGCCAGCCGGGCCAAAGGCCCAGCCAGCTGGCCTCCTCCCAGCCGCGCGCGTGCGCCAGGCGCAGGCAGCGCCGCCGCCTCGCTCAGGCCGAGTCCTAGAAGGACTTAGGCCGGTAGCCCCCCCTCTTTCCGTTCTTCCGTTTTCCTTTTTCTTCTAGGACTCTTTTTCCTACTCTATTTCTTGTCCCCTACCCCAAGTCTCCTCTCCCCTCACCTATATAAATACCCCAACACCCCCCCACTAAACCCATCAAATCAAACCCCAAGCCCTCCACCGCACCCCACCCCGCGCCCTACACCGCCGCCGCGCCACCCCACACCTGCGCCGCCGCCGCCTAGCCGCCGCCGCCTACGCCACGCAGCCGGAGCACCTCGCCGGAGACCTCGCCGGAGGTTGCCCCGCGTCTCTTTTCCTCGGATCGTTGTCTTCTAATCGTTCCGATTCTTTTCTTCTCTTCTGATTCGTTTTCTAGGTCGGTTTTTTGTTTCGGTTTTCTTCTCCGAAACCCTAGATCGGATTCGTTTTCTTTTCCGATTTAGTTGACTTTGGACCGTTCGCCGGACCGTTCATCCTAATGAACGTGATCACCGGATTCTTCTAGGTTAATGAACGTCCGTTCATATAACCGTTCTTCTTTTTCTTCTCGTCGGATTTATTCCGCGATCGCGATCTCAGATCCGATATTCGTTCTAGTTTATCTTCTCGCTCGTTTATCGGAATCAGGTGATTCAAGCGCCTGGAGTTTCGTTTCGAAACCGCCGTTCCATCTAATCAACTTAAACAAGTTTTTGCCCCGGTAAAATTTGACCTAGTTCCAACTTGCTAGAACCGAGTTGTTTTCTTCCGCTATTTGTTTTCGGTTTCTTTGTTCGGTTCGTTCTTTCTTTGCAACCGGAGTTCTTAAGTTGAACTTTCTGGTTTGATCTTTTGTTCAAGTTTTACCTGTGCATTAGATGAGTACTTATTGTATGCTTGTTGTTTGTCTATGATAGATCACCCGGATTGCACCACCTGTTACTTCGATTCCCTAGGTCTCGCGGATCATCAGCAAGGCAAGTAACACTTTGATCATACCTTTCTACAACCCATGTTTTATTGCATTAGATCAATCCTCACACATTGCATGATTAGGATCTAATTAAATTGTGGGATGGGAAGTAGATGAGGTAGTACCTATTACCTGTTTATTATGAAACCTTTGGGAGTTACTTCTATGTTTGCTTATTATGCCATGCTATGCTAGTAGATGTGGATTGGGTGACTGATGTCCATGACAGATGTGAGTTGATAATTTTAATGGTTTATCTAAGGTGGCAACTTAAACACACATCTGGGTGGATTGAGGCACCTGATGTCTATCAGGACTTGCCTGTTTTATTTTGGACCGCCACCCAGGCTCAAAGGGATCATAAGATCATTCATGCTAGTAACTTCCGTGTGCAGCCACAAGCCATTATGGGCTCTGGCATAGTTGACTAAGTTGTGCGAACTCTTACAGTGGTGGACTAGCAGATGTAGGGGATGTAGGTGTACCGGGCTACCCGATCGTAAGGTGCTAGCGCCTCTGAAAGACTATGTCTCGGTCATCCGTCTTCTCAAACACCATGTAGGGCGAGAAATCAAACGGAGGCGATCGAGTCTTGTGGGGAAAAGTGCGCAAACCTCTGCAGAGTGTACAAACTAATCATGATTAGCCGTGTCCCCGGTTATGGACATCTTGAGTATCTAGTACTTGAATATCATGTGAATCTCAACATGTTACTTCTAATTAATGTTGTTGGGTTTTAATTATTTTTAATTGGGATTGAGAATGTTGTCAACCATTCTCAATGTTTAACAACCACCATGATAGTTAAATAAATTTATTCCTTTGCAGTAGGGAAAAACTGGCTTTACGCAAAACTGTAACCATAGAGCTTTCCACCAGCCATATATGCATATAGTATAGCTGTTTCATTCCATTACTCTCTATGTGTTACTTTGCCAGCATATTCCATGTGCTGACCCGTTTTCGGGCTGCAACTTCTCATGCTGCAGACTTTTCAGACGATGATTGAGGTGTTTTAGGTCGTGGTTCTATACTCAGTGATGCCATTGGAGTTGATGGACCCATTTATCTTCCGAGTCTTCCGATGTTATCGTTATTAGATGGCCTTAAGCCATATTTATTGTAATAAGTTCTCTTTGAGACAACGATGTAATAAGTGTGTGATTGCCACTCTGCTATAAATCCTTCGCTGTACTGTGTGGTGTCAGCATTACTGATCCAGGGATGACACCGGAGCACAGTAGACTTGATCCATTCGGGTCGGGTCGCCACACCTTGTGTCGAATCAATAAATTTGTGTTGAGTACTCTACCCTCGAAAACTGTTGCGATCCCCTATACTTGTGGGTTATCAAGACTATTTTTTGGCGCCATTGCCGGGGCGCATAGCTCTATTCTTTGAGTCACTTGGGATTTATATATTCTTATCACTATGAAGAACTTGAAAGACACTAAAAGAAAAGTTTATCCCTCAACTACGAGGGGAGGTAAGGAACTAGCATCTAGCTCTGCACTTGATTCACCTTCTGTTTTGAGTAAGCTTGCGACACCTAAACCTGCTTATGCTATTAATTCTGATATGTCGCATGTTATTGATGATGCCACTTCTGCTATGCATGATACTTATGATGAAACTACTTCTATACTTGATACTACTATGCCACTTGGTGAATTTCTTAATGAACAACTTTCTAGGGCTATAGAGAATGAAATTATTGAAACTGATAATATTGATTAAAGTGACGTGAAGATTCTCCCCCTAGATATGAATTACCTATTGTGCCTGAGAGCTATGTTATGGATGAAGAAACTGCTAGAGATTTTCTTGCTTGCAATGATAGGAGTGGTCTTAAGATATTATTAGCTAAGCTAAAACAAAACACTTTGAATGCTAGAATGAAATATGATCCTGCTTATGCTACTTCACCTATCTTTGTTACTGATAAGGATTATGATTTCTGTGTTCATCCAGAGATAATTACTTTAGTTGAATCTGATCCTTTCTATGGTTATGAATCTGAAACTGCTGTGGCACATCTTACTAAATTAAATGATATAGCCACCCTGTTCACTAATGATGAGAAAACTCGCTATTATTATATCCTTCAATTATTTCCATTCTCATTAAAGGTGATGCTAAGATATGGTTTAATTCTCTTGATCCTAGTTGTGTGCGTAGTCCCCAGGATATGATTTATTACTTCTCTGCTAAATATTTCCCTGCTCATAAGAAACAAGCTGCGTTAAGGGAAATATATAATTTTGTGCAAATTGAAGAAGAGAGTCTCCCACAAGATTGGGGGAGGCTCCTCCAATTACTTAATGCTTTGCCTGATCATCCTCTTAATAAGAATGAAATACTTGATATCTTTTATAACTGATGCTTCCAGAGGCCACCTGGATAGTTGTGCTGGTTGTGTTTTCAAGGAAAGAACACGAGATGAAGCTGAAATTCTATTGAATAATATGTTGACTAATGAAAATAATTGGACACTTCCTGATCCAATTCCTGAACCAACTCCTAAGCTAACTCCAAAGAAGAGGGGTATTCTATTTCTCAGTTCTGAAGATATGCAAGAGGTAAAGAAATCTATGAAGGAAAAAGGTATTAAAGCTGAAGATGTTAAGAATTTACCTCCTATTGAAGAAATACATGGTCTTGATAACCCGACACAGGTAGTAAAGGTAAATTCTCTCTATAGATATGATAAAGCTGAAATCCCAGTTACTAAGTTTGCTAGCCCATGCTTGGATGAGTTTGATGACTTTATGGTTAAACTAGAAAACTTCAATGCTTATTTTGGTAGAGAATTAAAACGCAATGCTGATATGCTTGAACACTTGGGTGATTATATGGCTAATGTTAAAGGTGAACTTAAACTTATTAGTAAACATGTTTCTATGGTTACGACTCAAGTAGAACAAGTACTTAAAGCTCAGAATGATTTGCTCAATGAATTAAATAGTAAGAAAAATGATAATGCTATTAGAGTTATGACTAGAGGTGGTAAAATGACTCAGGAACCTTTATATCCTGAGGGCCATCCTAAGAGAATTGAGCAAGATTCTGAGAGAAATAATATTGATGCACCTAGTCCTTCTAAGAGGAAGAAAAAGAAAAATGGTAGGACTTTGCATGCTTCTAGTGAACCTCTTATTGACACACCTGAGAATCCTAACGATATTTCAATTTCTGATGCTAAAACACAATCTGGTAATGAACATGAACCTAGTAATAATGTTAATGGTGATGTTCATCTTGATGCTCAACCTAGCAATAATAATGATGTAGAGATAGAACCTGCTGTTGATCTTGATAACCCACAATCAAAGAATCAACGTTATGATAAGAGAGACTTTGTTGCTAGGAGGCACGGTAAAGAAAGAGAACCATGGGTTCAGAAACCCAAACCTTTTCCTCCTAAACCATCCAAGAAAAAGGATGATGAGGATTTTGAGCGCTTTGCTAAAATGATTAGACGTATCTTCTTGCGTATGCGTTTGACTGATATGCTCGAAATGAATCCTTATGCTAAGTATATGAAAGAAATCGTTGCAAATAAAAGAAAGATACCGAAAGCTGAAATTTCCACCATGCTTGCTAATTATACTTTTAAAGGTGGAATACCTAAGAAACTTGGACATCTCGGAGTACCAACTATACCATGCTCCATTGAAAGAACTATGTTAAAACTGCTTTATGTGATCTTGGAGCCGGTGTTAGTGTTATGCCACTCTCTTTATATCGTAGACTTGATTTGAATAAGTTAACAGCTACTGAAATATCTTTGCAAATGGCTGATAAATCAACTGCTATACATGTCGGTATTTGTGAGGATGTGCCTGTCGTGGTTGGAAACGTTACTGTTTTAACGGACTTTGTTATTCTTGATATTCCCGAGGACGATAGTATGTCTATTATTATTGGAAGACCCTTTTTGAATACTATAGGGGCTGTTATTGATACCAAAGGCAATGCCACTTTTCATGTTAATGGCAATGTGCATACGGTACACTTTATGAGGAAACAGCCTCAAGTTCATAGTATAAACTCTTGGAAAAATTCCATCGATTATTTTTGGAGGTTTTGAATTTTCCCTTCCTACTGTCAAGAAGAAATATGATATTCTTATTGTTGGGAATGTGCATGTCCCCATTGAGGTAACCTAGTTTTATTCGAAAATTCTCCGGTTCCATGTTATTCGGAATGAGTTTGTCAACAAGACCTGATCAACCTTGTTAGTGGATTCCTTTTGATGAGCATGAGATGGATGAATTTAGAAAACACAACTCTCTGTACCCTCTTTTTATTTTCTATTATTTATATTAAATAAAGCAAAAATAGTAATTTCTGTCTGTTTTTTGAATTATCCATGCAATAAAAAACACCCCGAAAATAAAAGTTCTCCAAATGCCCTGAAAATTAAATATGATTTTTCTAGAATATTTGAGAATATCTGGAACTGAGAACATAGTAGGGGGAGCAAGCACCTGGCCATGAGGGTGCAGGGCGCACCCTCTGCCTCGTGGGCCCACGGTGGCTCCCCTCCACTTATTCTAGCTACCACACACTCCTTCCTCCCACAAACATCACTAACCAGCTCAAACCCGAGTCCAAGCTCATTTTGCTGCCATTTTCGATCTCCTTGCTCAAAGCACCTCTCACAAAACTACTTTGGGGGATTGTTCCTTGGTATGTGACTCCTCCAATGGTCCAATTAGTTTTTGTTCTAGTGCTTTATTCATTGCATGTTTTTGCTGCTTAGGTGACCCTGTTCTTGAGCTTGCATGTCAAATTTATGTGGTCAAAAGTAGTTTTGATGCAGGATATTGCCTCTAGGCACTTGTAGGAGTAATTGCTATCAATATTGTTGAGTTTGGTTCACTTCTATTTTGAAGTTACTAAAATTTTAGACATTTTTCCGAGGAAGAAGTATGTTTAGGAAAATGTACAAAGGTGGTCCTTCAAGGAAAAAAGCACCCAAGCTCGCAATACGTGATGCCGACGAAGAACCACCGAGGGAAGCTCAAGTGCGGGTTTGTGAATGGCCTTTAGAGGACTTTATGGATCAAGCTGGAATCAAGGAAGAATTTAACGCATATGTGCATAATGCTGATCTTGAGAGCTTCAAGGCAGATAAGTGCTGCTAGTACCACTATCTCACTGGTTCCTTTGTGAGGAGGTTTGAATTTTCATCATCACGCAATTGTCAAACTGTCCTGTTTGGTCTCTATGAAAATTCTTATACTATGGACTTAGAGGATTTTAACACTGCTTGCAAACTTCCACAATGGGGTAGTCATAATGAACCTCGCAAATCTGAATTTAGAGATTTTCTTGCTACTATAACTGTGGGGGAATCTAGAGACATAACACAAGCTACCATAGGGAGCATCCATTTTCCTGCTATACATTATTTTGCTCTCTTCATAGGTAGGTGCATAAATGGTAAGGATGAAGCATGTCACATGTGTGTCCCTGACCTTAGTGTTCTCAGGAGTGCTGTATTAGGAGATAGACATTATAATTTGGGAGCCATTGTTGCACATAGGTTGCATAATAATAGATTTAATGGAGATTTCTTCGGTGGAATTTATGCAACCCGTCTAGCTAATTTTCTTGATATACCCATACATGGGTATGATATTGAGTTGCCTCCTGTTTATTTAGATTATGAGGCCATGGTTTGTCATCAGTTTGTTGAGAGGAACGATCAGTCCCTCCAATACCGACTAATCTTTGACAGACGATGCACCTATCACGTCGCTCTCCCTGCTCCTGCTTTCTTTGACTTCCAGGCAAAAGGGAGATATGTTATAACCAGGGAGGAGGCGGACGAGTATAAGAGGAGGACGAAGACGGCCCGTCTCCAAGCGGCAACTCATGAGGCAATAGCTGCTGCATCTCAGTATGACCCTAGATACAACTTTGGATATTCGCCAGGCCAGCCATGGCCATAGACCAACTTAGGTCAAAAGCCTAAGCTTGGGGGAGTACGTATTTCTCACCGACATTAGATTCATGTTCACACACTCATGGTTGGTTGTCGGTGCTCATAGTTTTTCATTGTATCATCCATGCTAGATTATTTTCCTTTTATGCTTTCTTCTTATGTGTTTAATAAACCTTAAGAAAAACAAAAAAAATAGTTGCAACTTTTAGTTAGTTTACTTTCCATGCTTGTAGTAGTAATTAGAAAGAAAACTCAAAAAGATTTCTCGTTCTTATTTTGCTTGTTGGGAGCTTTCTCATGTAAATAGTTTTATTTCTTTTCTTTCCTTTGGGGGTCGATAGGAGAAGACCATGATGAAAATGTTAAAGTGGCTCTTATATGCATTATTGTTGATCTGACAAAGAGCCCATATTAAGGCTTCGGTCTATGGGGAAATGACTGCCATGATGAGATGCGCCAACGGTGTTATTTTGGTGGCTGGGCCTCCGATGATGTTGGTGTTTTCGGAATCTGGGGCTATGTTCGGATCCGGACTAGTGTTGCCGTTTTCCCCCTGCCACACCATGGATGGCTTAAAAAGCCTTTCTAGAAAGATATTGCATGGAACGGGGTCGAGCTTAGCGCCGATACAATCAAGGACGTCCGCCGCCTGATTACTTTCTTGAGCCACATGGTGGAACTCGAGCCCCTCGAACCGGGCCAACATTTTTATGACGACATTATGGTAAGCTGCCATCTTTGGATCTTTGGCGTCGAAGTCTCCATTTATTTGAGATATTGCAAGGTTTGAGTCCCCGCGCACTTCTAGGCGTTGTATGCCCATGGAGACAGCCATCCGGAGACCATGCAATAAGGCCTCGTATTCGGCTGCATTGTTGGAGTCTGTGTATAGTATTTGGAGTACGTACTGAACGACGTCTCGAGTTGGTGACGTTAAGACGACGCCCGCCCCTAGCCCTGCCAGCATTTTGGAGCCATCAAAATACATAACCCAATTGGAATATGCGCGATACTCTTTAGGGAGTTTGGCCTCTGTCCATTCGGCGATGAAGTCAGCCAGTACTTGGGATTTAATAGCTCGACATGGTTTGTATGTAATATCAAATGGAAGGAGCTCAATGTCCCATTTGGCGATCCGACCCATGGCATCACGGTTGTTTATAATGTCATTGAGTGGTACTTCGGAAGCCACCGTGATCAAACACTCCTGGAAGTAGTGGCGGAGCTTTCGGGATGCCATGAAGACCGCATATGCTATCTTTTCATAATGGGGGTATCGGGATTTGCATGGTGTAAGGACAGTGGATACGTAGTATACTAGCTTCTGAAGCAGGAATTTGTGTCTATCCTGTTCTCGTTCGACGACGAGCACGACGCTCACCCCCTGATGTGTTGTCGATATTTATAACAACATCGGTTCACCAACGTTTGGCGCGGCCAGGATTGGGTTGCTCGCAAGAAGGGTTTTTATGTCCTCTAGTCCGGCTGTTGCCACGTCCGTCCACTCGAAGTGATCGGTTCGCCATAGAAGGCCATAGAGTGGCAGTGCCTTTTCTCCGAATCTGGAGATAAAGCGGCTTAGAGCTGCCACGCAACCAGCGAGCTTTTGGACTTGTTTAAGGTATGTTGGCGTAGCCAATTGTGACAGTGCTCGGATTTTGGCTGGATTTTCTTCAATTACTCTGTTGGAAACGATGAAGCCCAGCAGTTTTCCGGCGGGGATGCCGAAAACGCAGTTTTCAGGATTGAGCTTAATGTCATACGCGCGGAGGTTATCGAATGTGAGATGTAAATCGTCTAGTAATGTTTTGGCGCGCCTAGTTTTTATGACGACGTCGTCCACATAAGCTTCAACTGTCTTGCCGATCTGTTTCTCCAGGCATGTTTGAATCATGCATTGGTATGTGGCACCGGTGTTCTTGAGCCCGAAGGGCATGGTGTTGAAGCAGAATGGCCCATATGGGGTAATGAATGCTGTTGCAGCTTGATCGGACTCCTTCATTTTGATTTAATGGTATCCGGAATGTGCATCAAGAAAACACAGTGAGTCGTGTCCTGCGGTAGCATCAATGATCTGAACAATGCGGGGGAGGGGAAGGGATCCTTAAGGCAAGCCTTATTGAGGTCTTTAAAATCGACGCACAACCGCCATGATTTGTCCTTCTTTGTTACCATCACCAGGTTGCCAGCCAGTCCGGATGTTTTATTTCTTTGATGAATCCAGCCTCAATTAGCTTGGCTAGCTCCTCCCCCATAGCTTGACGTTTGGGTTCAGAAAAGCACCGTAGTGTTTGCTTGACCGGTTTGTATCCGTTTAATATATTGAGGCTGTGTTCAGCCAACTCGCGTGGGATTCCTGGCATATCAGAAGGGTGCCAGGCGAATATATCCCAATTCTCGCGCAGGAACTCTTGTAGCGCGGCGTCGACCGTTGGGTCTAATTGTGCTCCGATGGATACTGTCTTCTTGGGGTCCGTTGGATGGACTTCGAATTTGACTATTTCTTCCGCTGGTTTGAAGGAGGTTTATTTGGGTCGTTTTTCTAGGACCACATCATCCATGTCCATGTGGAGCGCAGCGCGGTTAATTCTTCGGCTGCGAGGGCTTCAGATAATGCCTCAAGGGCCAAGCATGTGGTTTTATTCTCAGCGCGGAGTGCTATGTCCGGATCACTAGCTAGGGTGATTATACCATTGGGCCCAGGCATCTTAAGCTTCATGTATCCATAATGGGGTACCGCTTGGAAGGGCGTAAATGAATGTCCCCCTAAGAAGGCATGATATCCGCTGTTGAAAGGGGCCACTTGGAAGGTTATTTCTTCGGATAGATAATTCTCTAGCGTGCCGAATACCATGTCGATTTTTATTTTTCCTGCACACCGCGCCTCCTGACTGAGAATAATTCCTCGGAAGGTCATGCTGCTTTGCTCAATGCGGCTCCTGTCTATTTGCATTTTGCGGAGTGTATCGTCGTAGATGAGGTTTAGTCCGTTGCCGCCGTCCATGAGGACCTTGGTGAGCCGAAAGTTGTCCACGATTGGACTGAGGACCAAGGCGTCTAGTGCTCGGACTGTCCCGTGTTTTGGTTCGTCGCCGACATTAAAAGTTATAGCCGTGTCATTCCAAGGGTTTATCGCTGCTATTTGACAGACTTCGTCGAGTCCGCGTAGTGCTCTTTTGCGCCTATTGTTTGAGGTGAATGTCTCGAAGATCGTCAGTACTTGGGGTCGTTGTCCTCTGGGGGTGTTGTTCTGGGTAAGTCTTGTTGAGGATATCCTCGCCGCTCTTGGCCACTTGCCGGAGTATCCAACATGCTCTAAGGCTATGTGTTGGTATGTTATCCGGTGTTGCGTGTATTTTGCATGGCCCATCGAGCCATCCTTCCAGAACGGTTCCGCGCCCCATATTGGACTTGTATTTCTTTACTATTGAACCAGGCAAGTTGCTTGGGTGCGCCCTTTTGCCTAAATAAGGGGTTAAGTGGGGACTGATGATTCCCAACGAGTTGTTTGAGTTTTCCAGGCGCTTTCCATTGCACTGTACTTCCGTATGATAGTTGCCAAGTCACCAAAGTGTAGGATGCGACGGCGATTGATGGCGTTGAGGATTACTTCGTCCCTGCAATTGTTGCGGAACACTAAGATAGCTTCCTCGTCGCGACAATCTTTAATCTTGTTTTTGACAAGAAGGAATCTGGCCCAGAAGTGGTGGACCGTTTCCTGAGACTGTTGTTTTATGCTCATAAGAGCGCTTATGTCTGGGTGGGTGGGTGGAAATGGATCTGAACCCTGACCCGATCGATGATCCGGAGTCTGAGGTTTTTCCGGACTGAACAGTCCGGGCTCCGGAGTATCTTCTGATTTTTGACGCTTGTCGTCCGACTCTATGTTCGAAGGGCCAGGCGTGTCTTTCTGCCGATAGGTGTCCAACTTCTCGAGGTCAGAGATCCGAACATAGTTCGTCCTCAATATAGAGGAAGGGTTATCTTTCTCCTCGACTACCGCTATCTGGTGGGTGATCGGAGGAGAGTTAATCTCTCTCTGGTCAGGTTTAAGCCCAATCCGATCATAGTCCCTAGCGACCCCCAAGGCAGCAATGCGATGTAGGAGTTTGTTCAAATATGACAACTCCATCGGATCCATCCATTTGGCGTATTTAGAATCAACACAGAGGCAATTTTCGATGACTCGGGAGGTCATCCTCGTCTGCTCAAAGGCCAAGCGGGCGATCATGGTAAAACCGCCCGGCCGAAGGGTTTGGTCTGAGGCTAGAGCTTGTCCGGAGGTGATATTTTCCTTGACGATAAGTCGAGCCATCAACCCTTCTGACGACGGCACAGTGGAACTCTCAATGAAAGCACCAATGTCGGTGTCAAAACCGGCGAATCTCGGGTAGGGGGTCCCGAACTGTGCGTCTAAGGTCGATGGTAACAGGAGACAAGGGACACGATGTTTACCCAGGTTCGGGCCCTCTCTATGGAGGTAATACCCTACGTCCTGCTTGATTGATATTGGTGAATATGAGTATTACAAGAGTTGATCTACCTCGAGATTGTAATGGCTAAACCCTAGAGGTCTAGCTTGTATGGCTATGATAATGAGTGTCCTATCCAGACTAAGTCCTCCGGTTTATATAGACACCGAGGATCTAGGGTTACACAAGGTCAGTTACAAAGAAGGGAATCTACATATCCGGTCACCAAGCTTGCCTTCCATGCCAAGGAGAGTCCCATCCGGACACGGGTGTAGTCTTCGGTCTTCGTATCTTCACAGCCCATCAGTCCGGCCCATGGCTAACAGGCCGGACGCCCGAGGACCCCTTAGTCCAGGACTCCCTCAACGGGTCGGGTTGCGAAGTGGGCAATCGAGCTTGGTCCATATCATCTTAAGTATGTGCCTCGAACGGCTATCAAATCTCAAGCACTAGTGGATTTCATCAGTGACTAGACTGAACTTTAAGTCCTAGAGGAGAAGCCGGACAGTACATATTGGACCATACATTTTGATGGATCCAGAAAATTGGATGGCTCGGGGCTGGAGTCATCATATCTTCCCCACAAGGTGATAAATTTTGTTATGTTCTAAGGCTCATGTTTCTCTATATTAATAATTCAACTGAGAATGAAGCTCTCCTCCATGCTCTCTGTATGGCTAGGAGATGAATATCAGTCGGGTCAGGTCTCTGGGCAACTTAGATTTGGCCGCACAGCAGGTCTCTAGAACTTGAGATTCGAAAGACCCCCTCATGGCGGCTTATCGACGCACGGTGACTGTTATTGCATGACATTTCAAGAGTTATCAGGTCAATTGTCGTGGTGGGTGCACGTCAGATGCTAAGGGATGGCTAAAGAGAGGAGGAGGCTCGAGGGCACCGGTGGGCTCCAGAGGTGAGGTCGGCATGAACGAGCGTGGGACACAAGACATACCCAGGTTCGGGGCTCTCCGGAGAGATAACACTCCTAGTCCTACCGGGTGTGGTGTATATGTAACAATACAGAGTTGCTCCTAGAGCTGTATGAAGAAGAAGGAAGGCATGCCAAGGCTTAGGCTGCTCCCTCTCCTAGTGTGTGTGGCTATCATTCTCGTCGTGCCTGTATGCATGAGGGCTCCTGGGGGGTTTTATAGATCAACCCCCAAGGGTACAAAGGTAATGTTCCAAGGCCGTGGGGCCGGATTGTCATCGTCAGGGAAGCCGGTGTTGGGACCCGCCAGGTGCCAGCGCTCGCCGGGTTCTCCAGGTGTGGTCCCCGTGTGCCTAGGGGCACTGTTTGCTGTCTTGTCGATCGTCACAGAGTGGCCGGGTTGAGTCCGCCACAGTGGCGCATCGTCAGGTCACCGCTTGCTAGCGTCAGCAGTGACAACGGGTGTACTGTAGCCACGCTGGCCCTGGTCAGCAGGTAGGTGGGGCACTGTTGCCACGCCTTGGCTGACCAGAGGCGTGGGCGGGGCACTGTTGCCTTGCTCATCCTTGAATGGAGACTCGTCCCATCGTACGGCTGGGATGGGACGGGAGCTGACCAGTGGTCGGGTTGAGGAACACGCCAAAGGGGGAGCTGGATTGTTGGAGAAGTCTTGGTATGCCGGGTTCAGCTGTCTCGTGCTAACCGTTGGGGCCAGGTTGTGGAGTTCCGCCGGGTTGAAAAGTATGGCCGGGTCGAGGGGCTTGGCCGGGTTGAGCAGTCCGGCCAAGCGCGGGCCAGATTGAGGTGCGTTGCTGGCCCCGATGTTTTTGAAAAAGGATCTGGGTTCCGTTGCCTGCCAGGGGTTCATCCCCCCGACAGTAGTCCCCGAAGCTGTGAAGGTCCGTCATCTTCGAGTGAGAGGGCATTCGCAGTTTCCCCCTGAGCAGGCAAATTTTGGGGCCGCCGGGTTCGGCAACACCCACTGTGTGCCGGCTTCCGGAAGCCGGATCAAGGCATCCCGGTGCGAGCGGGAAACCGAGGAGTCTGCCGAATCTTGTGGTGATCTTTTGGGATTCGCACGGGTACCACTTGGCGCTTGGGAGCCGGAGGGGCCTGACAGGCCACGCGCGCGATGGGCTGGGGCCCGCCACTGCGCACCCTCTGCCCACACGTGTAGATTTATTGTGGCATCCGCAAGTCGGTTGCCATTCTTGAGGCAGTTATTGCATGCGTACGTGCGCACTCATTGCGGGGAAGTGGGAGGGGCGAGCGCAAATGATCCCACTTCCCCATGTTTCGAATCGTGGCTTATAAATTGGGGGAGGGGAGCGGCGGAAATCATTCTCGCTCGCACTCCCATGTCTCTTCTTCCTTTCTCTTCTTCTTGCGACCGCCGCGTGCTGCAACGCCCGCCGCTTCGAGCAGGGCTCCATCGCCATTCTTCTACACTCTTCCTTTGCTTCGTCTTGCCGATGGCGCGGGAGGTGCTTCCTTCGGGCTCGTGGACGGGCTCGACCGTCACTGCGGAAGACATCATGTACCTCCGCTCCTCTAGGCGCTTGCCGGGGGAGACGGAGGTTGTCGTGCGCCTGCCACAGGGCGAGCGGGAGCCGCAGTCGGAGGGGACGGAGCGCATGGTGTTCTACCTGCACAACAAGCGCAGGTTCGGCCTCCCCGCAAGCACCTTCTTCCGCAACTTCCTGGAATTCTTCGTGCTCCAGCCCCATCATCTTGGCGCGGGTGCCATTGTGCAGCTCTTCGGCTTTGTCACCCTCTGCGAGGGGTACCTGGGGGTCGAGCCCTCAATCGATCGCTGGGTGCGCTTCTTCGCCTTGAAGCAGCAGGGCCCGAACGCCGGGGAGAGGTCCGACTGCGGGGCCGCCGCCATCTACAAGCGGACAGGTGGGGGCTGCCCCAATATGCCGTTGGAGGATTCTGCCAAGAAGTGGCATAACTCCTTCTACGTCCGCAACCTCGACGCGAACCGCATCAACCTACCGCCCTTCGTCGACGCGCCATCACGAGCGAAATAGAACTGGAACTACTATCTCCGGCACCCGTCGCAGGAGGTGCTCAACTTATTCCAGCGGGTGTCAGAGATGACGGAGCGGGAAGGGCTCACCGGCACCGAGCTTATCACCGCCTTCGTCAGGCGCTGGGTGCTACCACTGCAGCAGCGCACCCACATCATCAGTCTGATGATCGGCCTCCAAGACCCCAACCGCATGTAGAACTTGCCTGGGAGCGGACCAGGTCGCCCGCCGGGGCAACGACATTTCCAAGGCCGGGCTATGGGAGGATTGGGAGTTTGGGAAGCCTCCGTACAGCTAGGCGAACCCGGCACCAGTGGTGAGTCCTTGGTCTTCGTACTTTGCCACTGCACATCTTCTTGATCATTCTGACGCGACGCGGGAGGTGCTTCTGAATGCCATCTAGCATCCATATGACCGGGCGCCGATGCAGGTGGTGCGGGCCAGCTCGGAGGAGCCCGTGGCCCACGGTGAGGGGGGGTGGGAGGCGGACACCGACACCGGCACAAGGCGCCGTGAAGCTAAGTTTGTCTTCTATATTTCTTGAGTTGCCGGGCACGAGGTGGCGCGGGGGATGCTGACGCGAGTTGTTGATGTAGTGGCGCCGGATGGAGGTGGCGGCGGCGCGGCTAGAGCAGAGTCGTCTCGGGGGGCGGCGGCGACAAGTCGGCCACACGGGAAGGACAAAAGTCGCGCCCGAGGCCCGGTCATGAAGCGTGCGGCTGATACATCTCCAACGTATCTATAATTTTTGATTGTTCCATGCTATTATATTATCAACCTTGGATGTTTTATATGCATTTATATGCTATTTTATATGATTTTTGGTACTAACCTATTAACCTAGAGCCCAGTGCCAGTTTCTGTTTTTCCTTGTTATTGAGTTTTACAGAAAAGGAAAATAAAAAAGAGTCCAATTGACCTGAAACTTCATGAAACTTATTTTTGGACCAGAAGAAGGCCATGGAGTAAAAGAGTTGGGCCAGAAGAGTCTCGGGCTGCCCACGAGGGTGGGGGGCGCGCCCACCCCACTAGGCGCGCCTCCCTACCTCATGGACAGCCCGGAGACCCCCCTGAGTTGTTCTCGATGCTAAAACCTCTTATATATACCGAAACTTCTAGAAAGAAACCAAGATCGGGAGTTCCGCCACCAGAAGCCTCCATAGCCACCGAATACCAATCTAGACCCATTCCGGTACCCTGCCGGAGGGGGGAATCCCTCTCTGGTGGCCATCTTCATCATCCCGGCGCTCTCCATGACGAGGAGGGAGTAGTTCACCCTCGGGGCTGAGGGTATGTACCAGTAGCTATGTGTTTCATATCTCTCTCTCTCGTGTTCTTGATTCGGCACTATCTTGATGTATCGTGAGCTTTGATATTATAGTTGGATCTTATGATGTTTCTCCCCCTCTACTCTCTTGTAATGGATTGAGTTTTCCCTTTGAAGTTATCTTATCAGATTGAACCTTTAAGGATTTGAGAACACTTGATGTGTGTCTTGCATGTGCATATCTATGGTGACAATGGGATATCACGTGATCCACTTGATGTATGTTTTGGTGATCAACTTGCGAGTTCCGTGACCTCGTGAACTTATGCATAAGGCTTGGCACATGTTTTCGTCTTGACTCTCCGGTAGAAACTTTGGGGACTCTTTGAAGTTCTTTGTGTTGGTTGAATAGATGAATCTGAGACTGTGTGATGCATATCGTATAATTATACCCACGGATACTTGAGGTGACATTGGAGTATCTGGGTGACATTAGGGTTTTGGTTGATTTGTATCTTAAGGTGTTATTCTAGTACGAACTCTAAGATATATTGAACGGAAAGAATAGCTTCGTGTTATTTTACTACGGACTGTTGAATAGATCGATCAGAAAGGATAACTTTGAGGTGGTTTCGTACCCTACCATTATCTCTTTGTTCGTTCTCCACTATTAGGGATATTTATATGATCCAATTATGTTATTATTGTTGAGAGAACTTGCACTAGTGAAAGTATGAACCCTAGGCCTTGTTTCCTAGCATTGCAATACTGTTTACGCTCACTTTTACCACTTGCTACCTTGCTGTTTTTATATTTTCAGATTATTAAAACCTATATCTACCATCCATATTACACTTGTATCACCATCTCTTTGCCGAACTAGTGCACCTATACAATTTACCATTGTATTGGGTGTGTTGGGGACACAAGACACTCTTTGTTATTTGGTTGCAGGGTTGCTTGAGAGTGACCATCTTCATCCTACGCCTCCCACGGATTGATAAACCTTAGGTCATCCACTTGAGGGAAATTTTCTACTATCCTACAAACCTCTTCACTTGGAGGCCCAACAACGTCCACAAGAGGAAGGTTGTGTAGTAGACATCAAGCTCTTTTCTGGCGCCGTTGCCGGGGAGGTTAGCGCTTGAAGGTATATCTTCAGATCTTGCAACCAAATCTTTTTGTTCCTTGTTTTATCACTAGTTTAGTTTATAAAAGAAAACTACAAAAAGTGGAATTGAGGGTACCTCATATGCTTCATCTTTTTAATATCTTTCATGAAAATAAGGATTCCGATAATTGTGCCAAAGTGTTAGAAGAAGAATGGATTAAAATGTTTGGCACTAAATCTTTGAATGATGAGCATGATTGCAGTGTTGTTAGTAGGAACTCTTTGAATATTCATAGTACTAATGATGATTGCACTAGTCATGATGAAAATATCTCTTATAAGCATGTCAATTTTTGTGGAGTGCATAGAGTTTGCAAATACACACCAAATAGGGAAGATAGATTTTGCAAGAGGCATAAGTATTTAGAAACTAAATGGTTGCAAGAAAGGCTAGATGCTTCTACTGAAGATTTAAAATTTCTTTGCCATCCTTGTGAACTTTGCAATGAACGTGATCATTTAAATATCCAATGCAAATTGTTTCATGATCGAATTGTGTCCAAAAATTGTGATGACTTGATTTCCCTCGCGCATCATAATGAACTTAGTTTGCTTATGGATTATGAAGAAATGAAATGTATAACTAAGGATATTCCAGAATTTGCCCTTGATAAAGTTCTTGATTTTGATCTAGAGGAAATTTATGTGTATTGTGCGGTGAATTGCGTTGAAAATCCTTATATTGCCAATTACATAAATACAAGAAAACAAATAGAAGATGAAGAGAATACTAATGAAAGAGAAGAGTCCGTAGCATGGACCCCTGGGGCGACGGCGTGCGCCTCCACGGCACGGCGGCCTCGGCCCTGGCGCGGGCGGCGGCGGTCACCGCTCCTCCCTCCAGAATCATCGGTGTGAGCATACAAGGGAAACGGGTACCCAGGAGGCATCCTCTCGTACCTCGGCCGTGACACCACCGGCCTCACGACCATATCGCGCCGATGGGACCTCCTCTTCTTCGGCAAAGCAAATCGGGCTTGTTGAGGGGAGTCTTGCCCTTCTCCGTGGCCGAGAACCTCCGAATCGGCGCCATGACTGTACCAGCAAGGAGTGGAGCAAGGAAGGAGAAGAAGCGGGAGAGGCGGAGGAGAGACGGGTGATGGGGGCTCCGCCTCCCACCTCCCATTTATAGCCAAAGGGAGGCCAACCACCGGCCTCCACGATCTAAGGTAACAATGATGGTTTTTCCTTGCATGCAGCAGGGACTCGTCAAGTCGGGCAATTGCCGAGGCTGCATGGGGAAGCGGAAACACCCACGTCCAATAAACCGCCACACGTTGACCAAGGCCGCAGGCTATTGGGGCCCGCGACGCTCCGCACTTGCCCCTTGGCTTTGCCCCGAAGCCAAGCCAAAGCGCGCCTTGGGCCCGGGGGCTACTGTCGGCATTCTGGGAATGGGGGTCCCCAGACTTGCCTGCCTGCGGCCCACGACATGGCTTTGCCAGCGGGCCCGTACGGCCCATCTTCCTCAACAAGCATTCAAGACCCTCGCGAGGGGTGAAGCCTCGCAAGGCGGACGACACAAGACCTCCTCAGGAGCGACCTCACCAGGCTGGCTTGCGAGGGGCGGAGAGATCAAGGCCAGGCAAACCTCGCGAGGTTCCAGTGATGTGAACCATGACAATCAAGACCAGGCAGGTGCCAGGCGGGTGCCAACACTCACAGTGTCCTTGTTTCCTCTTTGGTGCTAAGGAAGCAAGCGCATACGAAGAGTACCGAGGCGTCAAGCAAAGGTTTCCATATCGGTGCAACGATACCAAGATCAGCAGGACGGCAGGACGGAGGTCACCGTTGAGCCCAAGACGGCGTCACCACCAGAGCCTTTGGCAGGCGAAGACTGCTTTTGCCAGGATAACTTGTACTAGTTGTCCCCTTTCAAATTGGCCGTTGTTGGCTCCCTTCCCGCTCAATATTTGGGGAGAGGACCAGGGCCTCTATAAATAGGATTAGCCACCATAGTAGGAGGGGGACCTCATCTTATACCTAGATCCAACCCAGCAACACACCAACCTAGCACAAGAACACCTCACCTCAGGAGGTTGTTCTTCCCTTTGTATTGTTCATCATCAGCCCAAGAGGCAATCCACCACACCATGCTAGAGTAGGGTATTACACCGCAACGGTGGCCCGAACCAGTATAAATCTTGTGTCTCCTGTGTTGTGAGTTCGTCGAGCTAGCCTTAGAGATCGCGAAGTGCTTGAGGGTGTGATCGGTGAGGGAGAGATCTTCGCGCGCACCCAGTGTTCGAACCTCAAGGGTTTTGTCGGAACCCGAAATCCGACATTTGGCGCGCCAGGTAGGGGGTGCGCCGAAGCCTTCTTCTTCGTTGACCCACACTTCGTCACTCCACCAAGCTCATGGCCGACGCTCACCGAGCTCGCGCTGAGCGCCGGGCCACCCTCGCCGCCCGTGTTGCTCAGATGGCTCCCGTCGGTGGGCCACCCCGCCATTCTCCGTCACCCGCCGCCAATGCCATCACTGGTCCGGCGGCGAACGAGCAGCAAGCCTCTTCACTGCATCCCTCCGTGCGCCGGGATTTCCACATGGCCACCCCATCGCTAACTCCGGTCGGCTCATCATCTCACGCTCATCGCACCCCCACGAACGCGCAGGCCGCGCTGCTCATGGCATGCGAGCACCTGTGTTACCGTCCGGCCGACGACCTCTACGAGGACTGGCTGGACCGCATCGCCGAGCTCGTCAGCGCCGCGAGAGGCTCTCCTGCACCATCCCTCTCGCTGCCTCGCCCTCCGCCAGCTGCGGGCAACGTGGCTCACCCGCCTCCGCCTCCTCCACAACAAGATGGTGCCCTTGCGCCGAGGCGTGCGGCTCAGGGAGCATGTCGGTGTCAAAACCGGCGGATCTCGGGTAGGGGGTCCCAAACTATGCGTCTAGGCGGATGGTAATAGGAGGCAGGGGACACGATGTTTACCCAGGTTCGGGCCCTCTTGATGGAGGTAATACCCTACGTCCTGCTTGATTGTTCTTGATAATATGAGTAGTACAAGAGTTGATCTACCACGAGATCAGAGAGGCTAAACCCTAGAAGCTAGCCTATGGTATGATTGTTGTTGTTGGTCCTACGGACTAAACCCTCCGGTTTATATAGACACCGGAGGGGGCTAGGGTTACACAGAGTCGGTTACAAGGAAGGAAATCTACATATTCGTATTGCTAAGTGTACCTTCCACGCCAAGGAGAGTCCCATCCGGACACGGGACGAAGTCTTCAATCTTGTATCTTTATAGTCCAACAGTCTGGCCAAAGGATATAGTCCGGCTGTCCGGATACCCCCAAATCTAGGACTCCCTCAGTAGCCCCTGAACCAGGCTTCAATGACGATGAGTCCGGCACGCAGATTGTCTTCGGCATTGCAAGGCGGGTTCCTCCTCCGAATACTTCATAGAAGATTTTGAACACGAGGATCATGTCCGGCTCTGCAAAACAAGTTCCACATACAACCGTAGAGAGAATAATATTTTCACAAATATAATCCGCCGACGCATTTCGCAGTGTGGCATCACACCACAGCCAGGTCTTTATTCGAATCGTTTTTCATAACCAATCTCAGCGTGTTTCGCGAGGCGGTTTCGTTGGCACGTCTTGTCGAAGCTGAGATCGTGTCCCCTTTATTACGGGATTCTCATCAATACAGACGTGGGTAAGCCAACCGTGCCTATTGGTAGGACTCCTAGATCTTAGGCAAGTCCCAAACGGCCACGAGGAGGACGCTTGATATTCACCCTCTTTATAAAGGGGACAAGGCTTTTTATTTTTTCCCTCCCGTGCTCAGTCAAATCCTTCCCCCACCTCGAGTTCTAACACCCAAAACTCAGGTCAGGTGCTTCGGACCTTCAACTATGTCCGGATCCAACCTTCAAGGTCGTTGGATGCCTTCCTCCATCACGGAGGAGGACATCAAGAGGTTGAGAGAGGCCAGATATCTGACCGCCGAAATTTCGCATCGGCTGCCCGCCCGAGGGCAGGTCGTCCCTACTCTCGAACCCAACAAGAGCGTCGTGTTCGTCTCCCACTTCCTCCGAGGACTAGGCCTCGCTCTAGATCCCTTTGTTAGGGGTCTTATGTTCTATTACGGGCTAGATTTTCATGATCTGGCCCTGGATTCCCTTCTTCGCATCAAGACCTTTGATGTGAAGACGAAGATGATCGAGGGGCAGCACACAGCGTGCGGAGGCACTTTAATAAGAAAAATTGCTGACGCTCCATGGCCTGAGGGTTGCTTCCCAGAGGTGTCCGGATTGTGGCAGCGGGAGTGGTTCTATATCACAGCTCCCCGAAGTGCCAAGTGGGTAGCTGC
Source organism: Triticum dicoccoides (assembly GCF_002162155.2). Classification (NCBI taxonomy): domain Eukaryota; kingdom Viridiplantae; phylum Streptophyta; class Magnoliopsida; order Poales; family Poaceae; genus Triticum; species Triticum dicoccoides. The sequence goes on from NC_041382.1 coordinate 197,911,079, forward strand.
CCCCACCTTTCGCTTAGGCCCCCCACCACAACTGATGTCATGGATCAGCAGGGGGCTGAGCTAGGGTCCAGCCAAGGACGTGCCAATACTGCAAAGCCGTATCCGAGATCTCTTTGAGAGAGATTTCAGTGTGTTTATGGTAGTCCAAGTTATGCTAGTTCGTCAAGTCCAGCCTTGCAAACGACGGCCCCTTCGCATGTGGTAATTCAACCAGGAAAAACCGCAAGCTATTCAACATTTCCTCGGCATGACGCACGAAGAGATGTACAAATTGTTCTTTGGACCACAAATAATGTGTCCGGACATCATTGAGTATGCAGGTCTGAGCTGCAATTGCCCGGATACCCAAGTAAGTAGTCCCGCATCCGAACACACTGCCCATTTATTTATTGCAACGTTGCCCTAAAAAAGCCGCTCTTTGACCAGGATTGGATAGAGAATGCAAAGTTGATCAGGTGTCCGGCCCCCCTCCCTGAGACTTCACCAAATCCCGTGCTAACCAGGATGCTGGAGATCGCGCCTTATCAAGCGCCCTCAGGAGAAGATAAAGGGGGGAACAAGGAGGCTAGCGCCTCCGTGAAGGAGGCTAGCCGGGGAGGAGGAACTGAAACTTCCTCTCCCCAGGGAAGGAAGAGAACCGCCTCTGAGGACCCGGAGACAATAGTCTCCAAACGGGGGAAGAAATCTCCACCAGGGCCGCACTATGCCCTCAAGGGGATCAGCCCTCCACCGAGTTGTAAGTGAAAGGGTACTTAATAATGAAAATATCTTGCTTTACTTCTGAGGAAAATAATTGAAGCATTTATCTTGCAGTTTGGATCTTAGCCCTTCTCAGCAGAGCTCGTCTTCAGGGGATCTTCTTCCAGAGATGATGGAGAGCGAAATGCCTCCCCCTGCCACACCACCTCACAGGGCCGGCGATCCCAAGGTTTCGTCGCGGAGGGTTTCTCCTGATCCGGCAAGGCCAGAAGGTAATCTTATGGCCACCCGAAGTCCTCAGTATCTGGCTCTTGAAGAGAGAAATCAAAAGAGTCCGGGACCGTCTGGTGTGCAGTCGGACGTACTGAGGGATCTGATAGAGCAAGCGGCTATCTCAGAAGAGCACCATGCGTTGATGGGTACGGTAATTGAAAGGATTTCGTCCGCCGAAAGCGGGTTGCATGAAGCCTTTATGAGTCTACTGACGAGTTTTGAGGTACACGAAATGATGTACATTATTGACAGTACCGCACATTTTTAGATGTGCCCTGTGTAGATAGTAGCCCCTGAGACTCTGGTTGTCGTCGAAAACAGCGGGAAATGGAGGATCATAGTCCCAGGTAATAACCAGACCGCCTTTTGTGAAGGTGGTTGAAGCTCCGGTGGCTAGCTGGACTGATGGGTTTGCCGAACTAAGGCGGCAACTGGATGCGGCAGATGCCGACATCGTGCTTGTTAACAAGCGGCTTGACGATGCACAGGGTAGGTGATTTTTCTAGTGATTGTCACATAATAAGAGCAGCATGATGCCAGTATCTTAATATGTTGTGACTGCAGATGGAGCTGCCACTGTGGAGACCTTTCGGGCGGAGCTTGCCCGAGCCAAGGAGCAAGCAAGGAGTAGCAATGCGGCCGCTTTAAAGGCGGCCGAAGAGTTAAGGGCCGAACAGGCCGCGCATTGCGAGAGTAAAAAAAATTAGCCAAGATGGCTGTAGAGTTAACAGATGCTGCTAACCGTTGCCAGCTTCTTGAAGAAGAAAACTGGGCGAAGGCGACGGACCTGGAAAAGGCCCGGGTGGCTGCCAAGGAAGCCCGCTCCAAAATTAGAGCGACGAAGGAGGACCTACATCAAGCTGCAGATATTGTATCTGGGAAGCCCTTCTTGTTGCGGACTAAGTTCGGGGATCTGAAGTATGCACCTCTGGACCGGCTATGGAGTTCTGCGGACACCTACGTGGATTTGGCTGCAAGTGTCGCTGATGCGGCCGAGTACTTCAAGGATCGGAAAGATCACGAAGTGGAAAAACTATTTTGGTCACAGCTTCATGCTCCAGCCCGTCCGCTGCTGTTGAATGAGCAAATGGCCGAGTGGGCCGAGCTCCATAGATTATCCGGACTTGCCATGAGGTCCGTTATGGATCATCTGTGGCCGAAAGTGCCTAGGCCAAATAGCTACTTTAGCTTAGTGCAACAATTCCTTGGTGTTGTGCCACATATCGATGCTGTAAAGAGGCCGGCGTGCATAGAAGGCTCGCGGATGGCCTTGCCCGTGTCAAAACATACTGGGCGGAAATGGATGCCACCACTGTTATGGCATAGGGTTCGGCCATAGGCCGAGTGGCTGCCGAGCACTACTTTGAAGAAGTTCCTGAAGGCGCTCATTCGATAGAGGCTCAGTGCTCGAAGAATATTATCTTTGAGTGACATGTATTCCATTGTAAAAACAATGTTTTATTGAGTTTATCAAGGCTGTATTTATACTTTTGCCCGAAAGTACTATGATGCCTCCTGTGCGGCCGTTTATGTATATATGTATATAACCTGAAAGACGGCAGTCGTCGGCTTCAGCCCCCACGCATATAATGCGGGGGTGCTCGCAGAAGACCCATGTTCACACTTGATCCAAAGTCTTGGTCCATTAAGGAGGTGATAGCGTAGCGAACTAGGCAATCGGACTATAATGCTTTAACACTTTCACTTAGCCAGAGGAGTTTGACAGTGGGGCTACTATATAGCCCTTGGTGGCTCCACGCTCATCCGAATTCGGGGCGCGTACATGCTTGGCCGGGAAACAGCCCTTCGTTAAGGCGGAGAAATTCTAACATTCCGATAGGTCATCGAGTGGTCGACCAGTCTCACGCTATATCATGACAGTCAGTTTTTGGCTTTCTCTACTGAGGTGCTCGTCCGGATGAACCAGGGCACAATCACAGTAGTTCTCCTAGTGCCGCCTTAGCTGATAGAGCGGAACGTAAGGCAGCAAAACACAAGAGCCAGGAAAACCCAACATTTGACCAAAGACATGATTCGGAGCTGATGCATATAAGGCCAAACTCGCGACGCTGAACACTCCCTAAGGTATTTGGTCTTTATGATGTAAACCCGGCTTAAACAGTGCGCTTTGTAATAAGCCCCTGGTGTCCAGGTATGTGCAATATTCTGACGTGGCCACATGCCAATACGTCAGCATCCTTCTCAATTGTACTGAGAATCCGGGGGATGCGTATCAACAAGAGACAGTAAAAAAGGTTTATGCAGGGTCTTAATCTAAAAAGAATCCTTGGAACGGGTCCCTGTTGCACGTCTGCACCTGTGTCTCCGTTATGCCGTATCCTGGACGGGTGTAGCACGATGGTCATCTATAAAAGAGAGGAACTTGGTTGAAAAGTTGTCGTGCAAAAAGGTAGGTTATACTAAATAAACCATGTACAGTTCAAGATGAGTAAAGTTGAGCCTAATTGTCACTTGTTTACACGCGTTGAGCCCCATGTATTGTTATAGGGGTATAGCCATCAAACCTGTATCAATTATATATAGCTGCACCGGACTCGTCTAACCGTGTCCGTGGTCTTAACGACCTGTCAGATGCTCTAGTTGGTGAGGCCATCTAGTGTGCGGCTGCCAAGGCGGCCGCACGGTCTTCCACGCGCAAGGAGCGCTCAATATTTCCATTTACTGTAATGATGCCACGTGGACCGGGCATCTTAAGCATGAGAGAAGCGTAATGCGGTATTGCGTTAAAGCAAGCGAAAGCTTCGCATCCGAGTAGTGGTTGATAGCCACTTTGGAACGGAGAGATGTGGAAGGTTAAATTTTCGCTGCGGAAGTTATCGGGAAAGCCAAATATAACCTCTAGTAGCAGGGAGCCCGTGCAATGGGCTTCTGGGCCTGGCGTTACTCCATTAAATGTAGTATTGCCATGGCTAATTTTTGTTGGGTCTATCCCCATTTTGCAGACTGTGTCTTGATATATCAGGTTTAAACTACTGCCGTCGTCCATCAGGACTCGTGTGAAGTGGTATCCGTCAATTATCGGGTCTAACACCAAGGCAGCCCATCCCGCATGCCGGATACTTGCCGAGTAATCCCGATGGTCAAAGGTGATCGGTTGGGACGACCAGTGGCAGAACTCCGCGGTGATAGGCCCTGGGGCATGTGTCTCTAGGAGTGCCGCTTTGTTTCTCCCCTTCATCACGTGTAATACGTTTACTGTTTTGACTTCTGGTGGGAATTTCTTCTGTTCCCCAGTGCTTTCCTTACGAGGCTCGTCCTCGTCTTCGCTTGGTGTATCCTGCCCCTTGTGTTCAGCGTTGAGCTTGCCGGACTGCTTGAAGACCCAATGTCGGTGTCAAAACCTGCGGATCTCGAGTAGGGGTTCCTGAACTGTGCGTCTAAGGTGGATGGTAACAGGAGGCAGGGGACACGATGTTTTACCCAGGTTCGGGCCCTCTTGATGGAGGTAAAACCCTACGTCCTGCTTGATTAATATTGATGATATGGGTAGTACAAGAGTAGATCTACCATGAGATCATAGAGGCTAAACCCTAGAAGCTAGCCTATGGTATGATTGTAAGTTGTCCTACGGACTAAAACCCTCTGGTTTATATAGACACCGGAGGGGGCTAGGGTTACACAAGGTCGGTTACAAAGGAGGAGATATACATATCCATATTGTCTAGCTTGCCTTCCACGCCAAGTAGAGTCCCATCCGGACATGAGACGAAGACTTCAATCTTGCATCTTCATAGTCCAACAGTCCGGCCGTCCGGAGACCCCCTAATCCAGGACTCCCTCAGTAGCCCCCGAACCAGGCTTCAATGACGATGAGTCCGGTGCACAGTATTGTCTTCGGCATTGCAAGGCGGGTTCTTCTCCAATTTCCAAGTGTTTATAAGCAGTGTCCGGTCCATAAATGTTGGGACCTCTTGGCTTCTGTGCCCCATATGGGCCATCTCCATGCGTCGAATGAATACGAGGCGCTAGGGCGTTTTTACATTCACCCCCCTAGCCAGATAAATAAATTGTCTATTAAAGGGGCGGGGATTCTTAGATCCGATCCATACCATCCTCCCCCAGCGAGAATCCATCAGTCCATCAGAGCGCGTTTCCAGCATGGCCGACCCTCGCAGCTCCTCCTCCTGCCCCCATAGCCCTAAGCCCAGTGATTGGGAGAGGTGTTCAGTCCCGCACAGTCGATTAGTCGAACTTCAGACTAAGGGATTTCTCCCTCCGGCGTATATGGTGCCCGTTCGAGTCGGGCTTGCCACCTATAATGGCGGGGAGCAAGCGGAGAGCTTTCCCTGTCCCTCCATAGGGGAACGGGTTTGCCTTGTTCCTTATTTACTAAGGGGACTCAGATTTCCAATTCATCCATTTCTCCGCGGACTCCTGGAGTTCTACGGCCTCCAATTACACAATCTCACCCCTGCCTCCATTCTACGTATTGCCGACTATGTTGCTCTCTGCGAGTTGTTCCTGGGCTGCGAGGCTCACTTCGAGCTGTGGAAAAGGCTATTCTGCCTCGTCCCTCGCACACATAGGGAATCACTTTATCAAGTGGGCGGAGCCGAGATATACGCATTGCCGATACCGGATACCTGTTCGGTACCCCGAAGAAGCCATCCGAAGACTGGCCTTCAGAATGGTTTTATATGGAGGACATACCCCTTCCGGACCCTGTTCGGCGGGGTCTTCCTGAGTTCAACAATGCTCCTCTGAAGAAGCGCCGAAGTTGGCGCCCACGGAGCCCCCAGGCGGAAGACAACAGGGAAGTCCTCAATCTGATGAACCGGATCAAAGCACTGACTCGATCAGGATTGACAATAATCGAAGTTATGTCGATTTGCATAAAGCGGGGAGTGCAGCCACTTCAATATCGTGGGCACCCCTTGTGGTGTTATAACGGGGCGGATGACGCCACCCGCTGCGGGCGTAAGGGTCCGGACAATGCTGCCGCTCTAGCGATAATTCTGTCCGAACTGTTCAAGGGTGAGGAAGAGGAGTTCACCCGCATCAAGCCACGGGTTGGATTCTCCATGTACAATCCTCCAAGATGGGTAAGTTATATTTCCCTGCTCCCATTTTTCCCACATTCTTTGTCGTAAGTATTCACCTTGCCACTTTGCGGCAGGAACTGCGAAAAGCCATAAAGGAGGTCAGCAACCCCTCTCCACAACCAGAGGACCCTGACCGGGCCCTCGACTCCGGACTTGAAGAAGATTCGGTTATCTCCGTGGAGCTAATAGATCGGCAGTTCTATCAGTTAAGCTGCGACGATGCCATGTTGGCCATTACGGCCAACTATCCCGAACTGCTCCCTGCATCGCAAGTAAGAAAAACCAAACAATCCTAACTCCAAAAACTAGGATCCCCTTTTAAACACTTCACCCACCATGTACACATGGCATTTTTTTACAGGGAAGGCATTCAGGACGCCCTGCCGAACCCGCAGCAACTCGCCAACCAGAGGCGCCGAGGCCAGGTAGGCCAAAAAGGAAGGCGGTCAGGACGGAGACGCCGACGCAAAGGTATAAAAACCCCGCTCCTTGGTTGTCATCTTTCTCAAAATGTAATGACACCCGTATTTCTTTAATTGAAAAAATGCGCGCCGGAATATGTCCGGCGATGTTGCCGATCACGCCTCCACCAGTCGGGCGCCAGGATCGGGCATAGAGGCGAAAGCCAATATGGGCCAGGTGCCGGATAATCCCCCTATAGAGGATGCGGATAGATTATCCAATACTAACTCAGAAGTGGAAAGCGCCATGAATCATAGGCACCGCCGGGCCGTACTCTGTGATGCTTGTTTCTCACCAGAGGCATTTGATGCCTTCAATTCTGGAGAGGCGTACCTCCGTGCCGCTCAAGATGGTCTAGCCAGAGCCACGGATCAATATGTAAAGGATGTACGGGTGAGTGAATCTGGTGATTTATATGTATCAGTAGCTCCTGAGACTTGAAACCATTAGCAGAAATGATTTAAGGATCATATTTATTGTGCAGGTTCTTACTGAGAAGAATACTAGGCTGTCCCAGGAGCTGGAGGAATGCAGGACCCAACTGCGGGCCGCTATTGCCGCATTGCAGGAACAGAAAAAGCCTCCCGCTGGTAACATTTACTTTAAAGAATGATGGTTACCATATAGTGTGCGGCGTGGCTACCGATCTAACGACAGATGTTGCAGATGAATCTGCAGAGAATCTGAAGGTCCAACATGTTATGCGACAGCTAGAGGCTGGCAAACGCGTGCTGACTGAAGTTAGGCGGGAGAAAAACAATCTCCAAGATGCCAATATTAAGCTGAGCGTGGAACTAAAAGACGTTCATGGCCAGCTGGCAGACTCCGAGAAGGAGAATAAGCGGCTTCGGCGCGGCATTTTCAGTAAGTGCTTGAACGAATCCATTTAAAGATGTTATGTCTGTAGGTATGCTGACGGGTCGTCCCGCGGAGGAAATGCCCGGGTCTGCGGGTGATCTTCTGTCCGAGCTGTCACATCTGCACGAACAAGTTCGGTAGGTGATGCAGGGTGTTGCCCAGGCCTTGTGGTCGTCCGTCTCCCTGCCAGAGGGCGTTACCGAGCTTGCGGAGAAGCTCAAGGGAGCACGGCGGCTCTTCCGATTATGGAAGATATAGGCCTGCCGACAGGGTGCCAGAGAAGCCTAGGCCATGGTGAAGACGCGGTATACCAAGGCAGACCCAAATCACATGGCCGAAGTCGGACCTGTGGGGCCCGACGAAAAAGAGATCCCTGTTAGCTTAGTTTATGGGCAGGTAGAATTAGCCGCAAAGTATTCTCAACAGGATTGTAAGCTAGACCGCCTGTTGGATGGTATAGAAGAGGAATTTAGTCAGTCTGTATGACTATGTAATTAAAGTGACATGTATAATGCCTTCTAGCCGGATTGTAGATCATTTGTCGTTGCGGACCTATTCGCTTCAACCTCCGGGCCCAATAGTCCGGAGTGTATCCGAATACCCGCTCAGTTATATAAGAACCAGGGCATGCGTGGAGACCAGGCGTAGGGGTCATTAGTGCTTTATCAGACAAGTGCCCAACTAGTTATGTTATATTACATGGGTAGTAAGAAACATCTTCCAGGGAGAATAGTTCCGTTAAGGGTTCCTTTCCCTGGGTAAGCATGCCGTAAAGTGCATGTCCGGACTGCGATAGGAAACAAAGGAAAACCATCTGGGGGCAGATATGGACAATAGATAAAAATCATCTTTTGTTCACCGACCGAATATTCCCTTAAGAATGCTAGCTTTCAGCTTCACCCAGTCTGAGGTACACATCCGGCTGACCCGGCAGTAACAATCGCAGAGGTTCTCCCCTTATGCCCTAGCCGAATTAACGAGAATGTAGGCCATAAATACAAGAGCCAGGCAACCCAGCTTGGCCAAAACTTAAGTCATATCGATGCATATAATGGTGAAAAAAGGTACATGGGGAAGTATAACACATGTGTGGGGCATGGGGCCCAGATAAATAATTTAAGCTTCTGTGAAAGAAGCCCCCAGGTATGAAAAGTGCGGCTAGCGCATCTGTAATGTGCAAGCGAGGCACAAGGTGACCCTTGAAGGTCTAGAGAGATAATAAAAGAAAGAAAGAAAAACGAGACAGATAATGTATATGCAAAAAATGGACAAAGGGAGGGGACTAACATAGAGTCCGATGCTAGGCGTAGAATCTTCGGAGCCTGGCCGCGTTCCATGGGTTCGGCTCGAGTCGACTAGTCGATGCATCCCGCAGTCGGTACGCTCCACCGGTCAGAACTTGGTCAATAATGAATGGACCTTCCCATTTGGGCTCGAGCTTGTTCTTTTTCTTATCCGGCAGGCGTAGAACTAGTTCGCCAACGTTATAAGTTTTGGCTCGTACTTCTCTACTTTGGTATCTACGAGCCTGTTGCTGATAAAATGTGGAACGGGCTTTGGCTACGTCGTGCTCCTCCTCCAGGGTGTCCAGACTATCCTGTCGATCGAGCTCGGCTTCTCTTTCTTCGTACATGCGCACTCGAGGTGAGTCATGAATTATGTCGCAGGGCAAGACAGCCTCTGCGCCGTACACCATAAAGAAGGGTGTATATCCGGTACTGCATCGCGTTTTGCGCCGATGCGGGCGAGGATATCCGCCGCCTGATTGTTTTCCTGAGCCACATGGTGAAATTTGAGCCCCTCGAACCGAGCTGACATTTTTAGGATGGCATTTCGATAGGCCGTCATTTTCAGATCCTTGGCATCAAAGTCTTCATTTATTTGGGATCTTGCGAGGTTCTAATCCCCACGCACCTGCAGGCGTTGAATGCCCATGGATACTGCCATCCGAAGACCATGCAACAAAGCTTCGTATTCGGCTGCATTGTTGGAGTCTGTATACAATATTTGCAGTACGTACTGAATGGTATCTCTGGTTGGGGACGTCAGGACGACGCCGGCCCCTAGACCAGCCAGCATTTTAGAACTGTCGAAGTGCATGATCCAATTGGAGTATGCGCCCTACTCTTTAGGGAGTTCGGCCTCCGTCCATTCGGCGATGAAGTCGGCCAAGACTTGGGACTTGATGGCTCGTCAAGGTTTGTATGTTATGTCGAACGGGAGGAGATCAATGGCCCATTTGGCAATCCGGCCTGTAGCGTCGCAGTTGTTTATAATATCATTAAGTGACACTTCCGAGGCTACTATAATCGAACACTCTTGAAAGTAGTGTCGCAGCTTCTGCGATGCCATGAATACCGCATATGCTATCTTTTGGTAATGTGGGTACCGTGATTTGCATGGAGTGAGGACAGTGGATACATAGTATACCGGCTTTTGAAGAGGGAATTTATGTATGTCCGCTTCCCGTTCGACGATGAGCACCGCGCTTACAACTTGATGAGTTGCTGCAATGTACAACAGCATTGGTTCGCCGATGTTTGGCGCGGCCAAGATTGGGTTGGTTGCCAAGATGGCCTTTATTTCTTCCAATCGGGCTACAGCCGCGTCCGTCCACTCGAAGTGTTCGGTGCCACGAAGGAGGCGATAAAGGGGTAAAGCCTTTTCTCCTAAGCGGGAGATAAAGCAGCTTAGGGCCGCCACGCATCCAGTTAACTTCTGGATTTGTTTGAGGTCTGTTGGGGTAGCCAACTGTGACAAAGCTCGGATTTTGGCCGAATTAGCTTCAATACCTCTACTGGAGACAATGAAACCTAGGAGCTTTCCGGCTGGTATGCCGAAAACGCATTTTTCCGGATTGAGCTTGATGTAGTATGTTCGGAGGTTGTCGAATGTGAGCCTCAAGTCGTCTATCAAAGAGTCGACGTGTTTGGTTTTGACGACCACATCGTCTACGTATGCCTCTACTGTTTTGCCGATTTGTTTCTCCAGACATGTCTGAATCATGTGCTGATATGTTGCGCCGACGTTTTTGAGCCCGAAAGGCATTGTGTTAAAACAGAAGGGGTCGTATGGTGTGATGAATGCCATTGTGGCTTGGTCGGACTCCGCCATCTTGATTTGGTGGTAACCGGAGTATGCATCGAGGAAACACAATGACTCGTGTCCTGCGGTAGCATCAATGATTTGATCGATGCGTGTGTTGGGGAACGTAGCACAATTTTAAAATTTTCTACGCATCACCAAGATCAATCTATGGAGTCATCTAGCAACAAGGGAGAGGGGAGTGCATCTACATACCCTTGTAGATCACGAGCGGAAGCGTTCAAGAGAACGGGGTTGATGGAGTCGTACTCGTCGTGATCCAAATCACTGATGACCGAGCGCCGAACGGACGGCACCTCCGCGTTCAACACACGTATGGTTGGGAGAGACGTCTCCTCCTTCTTGATCCAGCAAGGGAAGGAGAGGTTGATGGAGATCTAGCAGCACGACGACATGGTGGTGGAAGTAGCGGGATCCCGGCAGGGCTTCGCCAAGCGCAAGCGAGGAGAAGGAGGTGTCACGGGAGGGAGGGAGGTGCCAGGGACTTGGGTGCGGCTGCCCTCCCTCCCCTCAACTATATATAGGGGGCCTGGGGGGGCGCCGGCCCCTATAGATCCCATCTAAGGGGAGGGGGCGGCGGCCTAGGTGTGTCTTGGCCCCCAAGGCAGGTGGAGGCGCCCCCACCCCCTTAGGGTTTCCAACCCTAGGCACAAGGGAGGCCCAAGGGGGGGCGCACCACCCCACCAGGGGCTGGTTCCCTTTGCACTTCAGCCCATGAGGCCCTCCGGGATAGGTGGCCCCACCTGGTGGACCCCCGGGACCCTTCCGGTGGTCCTGGTACAATACCAGTGACCCCCGAAACTTTCCCGGTGGCCAAAACTGGACTTCCTATATATAAATCTTTACCTCCAGACCATTATTGAACTCCTCATGACGTCCGGGATCTCATCAGGGACTCCGAACAACTTTCGGGTTACCGCATACTAATATCTCTACAACCCTAGCGTCAACAAACCTTAAGTGTGTAGACCCTACGGGTTCGAGAACCATGAAGACATGACCGAGACAACTCTCCGGCCAATAACCAACAGCGGGATCTGGATACCCATGCTGGCTCTCACATATTTCACGATGATCTCATCGGATGAATCATGATGTCGAGGATTCAATCAATCCCGTATTCAATTCCCTTTGTCAATTGGTACGTTACTTGCCCGAGATTCGATCATCGGTATTCCAATACCTCGTTCAATCTCGTTACCGGCAAGTCACTTTACTCCTTCTGTAACACATCATCCCATGACCAACCCTTAGTCACATTGAGCTCATTATGATGATGTTTTACCAAGTGGGCCCAGAGACACCTCTCCGTCATGCGGAGTGACAAATCCCAGTCTCGATTCGTGCCAACCCAACAGTGTCGGACTTCGGGTTCCGGCAGACCCTTGAGGTTCGAACACTGGGGTGCGCGTGGAGATTTCGCCTTCTACCTACCTGCACCCCTCCGCCTCGCTAAGATCTAAGCTATGGAAAGAACATCACAAGAGACACAGGGTTTATACTGGTTCGGGCCACTGTTGTGGTGTAATACCCTACTCCAGTGTGTGGTGTGGTGGATTGCCTCTTGGGCTGATGATGATGAGCAATACAAGGAAGAACAGCCTCGCGAGGGTCTGTTCTTGGCTGGGGGGATGAACTGCTAGGAGGAGTTCAATCACCCTTCTCTCTCTCTCTTCTCGATTCTCTCTCTGATCGATCTCCAACCCCCTGGTCTCCAACCCCCTACCCTGGGGGTGGCTAGTCCTATTTATAGGCAAAGGCCCTGGGCCTCTTCCCAAATATTGAGAGGGAAGGGCGCCAACAATTGGCCATTTTGAAGGGGAACATCTGGTACACTTATCCTGACTAAAGTTGGTCCTTGCCTGCCAAAGACTCTGGTGGTGACGCTGGCTTGGGCTCCACAATGACTTCCTCCCTGCCGTTGGACTGGTCTTGGTCTCGTTGCACCAAAACAGGTGCCTTTGCTTGATGCTCTCGCCTGCGCTTGCTCCCTTTGCACCAAAGAGGAAAGGAGGACATTGCGCGGCTGGCGCCCGCCCGGCGCCTTTGGTCGTCATGGCTTGCGTCACGGGCACCCCGTGAGGTACCCCGCCTTGATCTCTCCGCCTCCTCGCGAGCCAGCCTAATGAGGCCGTGCCTGAGGAAGCTCCGTGTCATCCGCCCCGCGAGGCTTGGCCCCTCGCGAGGGTCTTGGGTCTGTGTTGATGAAGATGGGCCGTGCTGGGCCCCCCTTAGAGCCACGCCGCAGGCCGCAGGCAGGCAAGTCTGGGGACCCCCGTTCCCAGAACACCGACAGTAGCCCCCAGGCCCAAGGCGTGCTCGGACTTGGCCGTGCAGGGAGGCGAAAGGGAAAGGGTGAAGCGCCGCGGGCCCTAACAGCCTGCAGCCTTGGGTGCCGCGTGGCGGTTGATTGGACGTGAGCGCCTTAGCAACCGCGCGAGTTGATAAAGGAGCGGCATCTGCCTAGGCTTTGCTTTTTGCTTTCTCCGGTTGCTGCTCAGATCCCCTTTCTTGCGCCTCTCCTTCCTTCCTCCAAAATTTCCAGATCTACTCCGACCGCGTGACCTAGGAAGCCATGGCGCCTCGTTAGTCCCCGACCGTAGCTTGGTACTCGTCTGCCCTGGACTCGCCGAATGTGTCGGAGGCAAGCCTCGCCCGGTTGCGCCGGATGGCCGCGGCGCGGGGCATCGACGGGGCGAAGGTGTTCAAGGCCGGCTCCGCCACCCCTGAGGGCCAAGGGAGCACCTTCTATCCGTTCTTCGTAAGCGCCATTGCTGCTGGCCTGGTGCACCCCTTCTCCAAGTTCTTCTTCTCTCTCCTCTGCCATTATAAGCTACAGGCTCTGCATCTCCACCCCAACTCCATCCTTCTCCTGGCAATCTTCGCATATTACTATGAGGCTCACGTAGGGGTGCAGCCCTCAGTGGCCTTGCTGCGCCACTACATCTACCTCCGGACCTCTCGCGGTCCTGCTTCTGCATGCACGAGCTTCATCGCGTACGGTGGCACCATTGCCACTGCGAACCCTGGGAAAAGGATTGAGGGTTTCAGGAGCAAGTGGGTCTTGGCAGATGCTAGGCGCATCCACCGTCAGCTGATCTTGCCCACGGAGCAACCCACGAGCTCCAGCGATTGGGGTCGAGCGGAGCTCGCGGACCCCCGCGCGAAGCTGGTGTTGGAGAAGATGGACGCGGATCTGAGGCCGGCCAACATGGCGTCGGCGAAGCTGACCGGCGCGTCGCTGCTGAGGGAATTCCTGGAGCGCCAGCTGGCTCCGCTTCGGAAGTACTCACTTCCGATGTGGAGGCCCCATCCGAGCCCCGCGGCCTTGGCCGACGGAGATCTGGCTGCGATCCTCCAATCTCTGGTCGGGGCGATGTGGCAAGGTTGGAGGGCGCTCCTATGCCCTTGTTCCTCCGCGACGACTGGGAGCAGGTAGTGGAGTCCATGCCCGTATTCAACGGGGACGGGCCCGTGCCCATGGAAACTCCCGGGGAATCGGTGGACGTGTCCTTCGACGACTCTAGCAAAGAGGAGGAGGGAGGGGAGCGGGAAAAAGGGCCTGACTCCGAGGCGACTGACAAAGAGTCGAGGGCTCCCCTCCCCTGGCGCAGGTCCCGTGTTCTCCGCCTCTCTCCGAGCGATGACGACAAGGATGATGACGAGCAGGACGGCGGGAGCTTGCCCCCGATCCCGAAGAAGGACAGGATCGGGCTGATCTCCCACGGGTCTGCCCCGGCCCCGAGGCGGACTGTAGACGCACCTTCCGCTTCCAAGCTTCCTGAGGTTGACCCTTCTAGCCGGCTTTCGGGCTTCAAATTTGGCCGAAGGCCGCTTGAGCTCACTGGCGACGACCCGTAAGAGCTTGATTCTTATCTTTATTTCCTGTTTTGCTTCTGAGGCTTGACGTCCGCATCTCTTGGATAGGCTGGCGCCCGCAGCAAAGAAGCCGAAGGGAACTCCTGAGGTTCCATCCGTGGCAGCGCCTCTGCCCGCGAAGGAAGGTGACTGCGAAGCGCGGGCTTCTCCTGCCCGGTCGTCCTCGTGAGGCCTGGCTGAGCCGACTGGGTCGAGCTCAGCCCCCATGGCCCAAGTGACTCCCGAGGTGCCTTTGCCTGCTGCCGCCACTACAGCCATTGGGGCGCAGCAGGCTCCGCCTCAGGATGTTGTGGCCGCGCTGCCGCCTTCTCCTTCTACTCCATCGACTGCTGTCTCTCCGACTCCTCCTGCCATTCTGGATCATGTTGGTGCTGAGCTGGACCGGCTGCGGCAGGATCTTCTTGGTGCCGACCCTCGCTTGGTGGCCGGGTGCTTGGAGCTTGCCTAAGGATGGATTCGCTCCGACGCTTCGATTCGGGTGGCACTGGTCCAGGCCTCGACGACTTGCGATGAGGAGAAGCAGGCCATCCTTGAGGCGAAGCTTCTCGTGCCGCAGCCCTGGGGGAGGTGGTCGACGTCCGTGGTCGCTGCAAGGCGCTGGAGGACGAGCTGCAAGGCCTGCGGGACCAGCTCGCGAAAGAGGTCCGCCTTCGCCAAGAGCAGGAAGAAGGCGTGAAGGCTCGCAAGGCGGCCGTCAAGGAGAGGGAGGTCAAGCTCAGGAAGCGCCGCGACCGCCTAGGCGCGCTGGAGCAGGAGTTGGGGGCGAGGAAGGTCGAGCTGGACGACAAGGCCCAGGTTCTTGCCGAGGACCGCATGGCCTTCACGGAGATGGAGGCGAAGGCTCGCTCCTCGCTGAGGACGCTTTACGACAGCGGCCTGGAGAGCTCGCTGGCTGGCACCAAGGACGGCCCCACCCAGCTGCTTCCCTTCCTGGTTCGCGCTCTTGAAGATGTCGCCCTTGGCCTTGGCCCCATGGCCGAGGCCGAGGCGCGTGTCCTGTCTTCTGCAGCGCTGACGCGGGTCCTCACCCACATCTACCTTCACGATCCCGGCGTCGACCTCGACAGCCTGCTGGAGCCAGTAAGCGGCGAGCGTGCCGATGCCGCTGCCGAGGCCATGAAGGGTCGCGTGGAGGCTCTGCTGGGGAAATTTCGGGCCTTCAGCACCAAGCCGAAGCAAGGCGCTGCCGACCCCACTGCTCCATGAGGCGAACCCACTCCGTGATGCTCCACCGCCGACAAGTGACTTCGTTGTGGCTCCTATCCTGCCTTTAGTTCCTGCACATGTATCATGCCTCGGGGAGGCGTTTAAACTTGCGTTTGGCATTGAGATAACAGTGTGGACTGTAATATTTGCTTTTGAATTCCTTGAAATTTACGCTTTTCCTTCCTACTTGCTATGTTCTACGCCGGCAGAGCCCGGCCCCGCGCATACCTCAGCCGCCATTAGCCCCGACTGGAAACCAGGACGGGACCAAGGAGTGAGGGGCTACGTGACAAGGTAGGCTCCTGAGTCGCGATGCTCAGGAGTCCCCCTTGGCGCACGAACAGCAAGTAGGGAGGTATGATGTGGGTGGATCTACCGTTCTACGTCTGGAGAGCCCGGCCGTGCGCTTACCTCAACCGCCACTAGCCTTTCGGAACTAAGGAGTGAGGGGCTACGTGACCAGTTAGGCTCCTGAGTCGCGATGCTGAGGAGTCCCCCTTGACACTCAAACGGCCTTCGTACCTTGGCTCCGCTCGGGGAGTGACGCACGATGAACCAGGCCCGGGGGGGCCTGGCTGGGCGGCATGCGTCTGGGCGTGACCCAGGCGCAGCCCCCGTGCCCAGCACCCTCGCGCGGCACTCCCGAGGGGAGGCTTTACGATGAGGCTAGACACTGAGCTCTGGGCTCCCTGAGGTTGATGCGGCCCGGGGGCCACCCTGAGTTCTTTATCACCAGCGCGGAGCATAACGCTTCCACTGGTACGTGGGAGGGGGCCCCCATCTGGGAGGAGCCCCCGGGGCGTGTACAGCCCCACCCTGACATGTGGCTGGCACGGTAGGGCCTGGCGAGGTGTATCTGGGCACCCGTGAGCCAGCGCGGGACTCACGGGGCCCTACCTCTAGGCAGGTTGCGCCTGGCACTGGGCCTTCTCTAGTGATGTGTCCATGCAAATTTGGTTAGATGCCGACACTCTACGTCCTCGGGTCCCGGCCCTCGAGCTGGTCTCAGCCGTCGCTGGTATGCCAGGTCATGATGCCATGGACAAGGCCAGAGGGTGAGGGCTGGAGAGCCAGTAAGAGCCTTGAGTCACGATGCTCAGGTACCCCCCTTTAACGTGCAAGTGGTCGGCATGGAGAAGAAGAGGTGCTGTGGACCGGCATCAAATAATCAAGCATGGTGGGTCGAACGCATAACCGGAAATAAACGCAAAAGGGATACATGCCACTGGGTCTGGCCCGAGCGACTTGGGGATGATGCAGCCCGAGGGGCGCCCCCAACAAGGTAAGCTAGCAACATGAAATAAAAGGGATACATGCCGCAGGGACGGACCCATGCGGCCTAGGAATAATGCAGCCCTGGGGGGCGCTCCCAGCTGGAAATGAAACTTGAAAGATGTCACCTGATGATGTTGAGGACGAAGGAGTGTTGGTGTAGCAGACTCGGTGGGCTGCGGAAGCCGATCCTATCGAGCCCCCAGGCCCAGGGGCCTCGGGAGGCTCCGGAGGCGCTGGTGGCTCCTCGCGGACCATCTCCATCTCCGCCAGGGCTGTAGAACGCCTGGCCTCTTGAGCCTCCATGATACCCCTCATGAGGCGCTGATACGTGGCAGCCGCGTTCGGCAAGCCGTAAGGCATGCGAACATAGCTGTGGGGAGGACCTTCGCAGCGCCCCACTCGCGAGGGCCAGAGGCACTCCAGAGAGGCGACTCGATTGAGCCCTGGTATGTCGATGCAGACCCGGAGCCCACCATCCTCACCTGGATGGGGAGCCACTGATCGTAGGCGGCCGCCGCCTTTCATGACTCTTGACTCATGTAGCTCCTGAATGGCCTTGCTGATGAACTCCTGAGGGTCTAGCTTCGAAACACGCCTCCATGTGGTGCCCAAGCGCCTCCCTCGTGACTCTAGCCAGGTCGGTGGCCCTCCAGGGGAGAGCCCCCGAGCCCTGCCTGAGGAGGGCGCCGGGCGCGCTTTCCTATGCAATGGAAGGAGGTTCCCCCTGGGCAGGCGTGGGCCCAGAGGGGCCTGCCTCCTGAGGGGCCGGGCCGGACAATGTCTTCTTCTTCTTGGGGGCGGTCTCGGGAAGCCTCCTGCTTCCACGATCCGGGTCTTCCATTGATGCGGCCTGGAAGGCTCGTTCCAGGGAACACACGGCGTCCTTCTCTTCACAGGGCACCGTGATGACTCCGCCACTTCCTGGCATCTTGACGACGTTGTAGCCGTGGTGAGTTACGACCATGAACTTGGCCAGCGCTGGGTACCCAAGGATGGCATTGTACGGCAGGCGAATGTGAGCGACGTCAAAGTCGATGAGCTCGGTGCGGTAGTTGTCGCGTGCCCCGAAGATGACAGGGAGGCGGACCTGCCTAATCGGGACCGTGGAGCCGTCGGTGACTCCGGAGAAAGGCTTGGTTGGCTGAAGCTGGCTGTAGGGCACTTGGAGATTATTGAATGTTTCCACGGATAGGACGTTGAGCCCTGCCCCGCCGTCGATGAGAGTCCTAGTGACCTCCACGTTGCTGATGATTGGGGAACAAATCATCGGGAGGACTCCGGCTGTAGCCGCACATTTGAGCTGATCTGCTGAGCTGAACGTGATGGCGCACGCCGACCACCTGAGAGGGCGCGTGGCTTCGAGCTTGGGGAGGACTGCATTCACTTCGCGGGCGAAGTGCTTGAAGATGCGTTGAGAGGCTGGGGCTTGAGCCCCGCCCAGGATGCAGGCGATCGCGCGCGGCTCCTGGAAGCCCCCAGCCCCCTTGTCCTGGTGGCGGTCCTTGTTTCTCCTTGGCTGCGGAGGCAGCGGAGGGAGGCCTGCGTTGCCTTGCGGGCGATCCTCGCGAGGCTGATCCCTCCAGTTTCCCTCGTGAGGCGGGTCTTGCCAGCGATCCTCGCGAGGTCAATCGCGCCACCCTTGGCGCGGGCAACGGTCTTCCCAGCATCCTGCGTTCCTTCCTCCTCCTCGACCGTAGCCCCGGTTACCGCGGTTGGGGCGACGGCCGATCCTTCCTTCTCGCATGGCTCGGAGCTCTTGACATTCGTTGGTGTTGTGGGTGTGGAGGTCGTGGTACACACAGTACCGACTGCCCTTGGAAGGTTCGGGCTAATCTCTGCCCCGCTTGGTGTCTGGTTCTGCCGCGAGCACGGTAGCCCCCTTGCGCTTCACATCCTTGGCCTTAGGCTTCTTCTCTTCTGGGTCTGCGGCAGGCAGCTCGAGGAGGGAGAGACGCCCTTCCTCAGCCCTGGCGCACTTGGTTTCCAAGTTGAACAGCTCCAAGGAAGTGCACAGGTCTTCATGCATCGCCAGCTCCTCCTTCATCTTGACATTGCGCACGCCGTCGGAGAAGGCTGAGATGATGGCCTCCTCGGTCACCTTAGGAATCTTGAGGCGTGCGTTGTTGAAGCGCTGGATGTACTTCTGTAGGGTCTCTCCGGGTTGTTGCTTGATGCGGCGCATGTCACTCACGGCGGGTGGCCGGTCGCGAGTACCTTGGAAGTTGGCGATGAAGCGGGTGCGCATCTCGTCCTAGGAGGAGATCGTGCCTGGAGCCAGGTTCAGGAGCCAGGTGCGGGCCCCGTCCTTGAGCGCCATGGGAAACTAGTTCGCCATGACCTTCTCGTCTCCGTTGGCAGCTTCGATGCCCAGCTCATAGAGCTGGAGGAACTCCGCAGGGTCGGCCATGCCGTCGTAACGAGGAGGCAGGTCTGGCTTGAACTTGCCGGGCCACGCGGCGCTACGTAGCTCGGTGGTGAAGGAACGGCAGCCTGCTATGGCCACGGGAGGCCTTGGGTGACGGAGAGCTTGGTCTTGCATGTCCCCACGCGCTGCAGCTGGGACCAACGCGGGGTCTTGACGTGCGGGAGCAGGAGCATGGTCGCGACGTGCTGGAGCAGGGAGCGCCCGAGAAGCTTCTTGCGGGCGAGGGACTTCTTGGCAGCTCTGCACTTGCCACGCTGGCACCTGACAGAGCGGGTTCTGCCCAGGGGCCAAGCGCCTTGGAGCCATGGCACCTTCTTGAGGAGGAGGCGGCCGGGGCGCCGCCGGAGCTTCGTCGCCCGCGCGGGGCGGGGTGCGGTGCAGCGGAACGGACGACGCAGGAGAGCCCCCTGCGGTGTGGACGAGCTCGGCGACGCGGTCGAGCCATTCTTTGTAGACGTCGTTGACGGGTAGGTAGCACAGGAGCTCGTTTGCTGCGATGAGCGCAGCTCGAGCCTCCAAGGGTGCGCGGAGCGCACGGGACGAAGAACCAGCTAGGGTGAGCGAGGGAGTAGCGGTGCGGCCGTCTTGCCGCACGGACGGATGCTGAGACGACGCTTGCTGCTCGTCCCCTGCCGAGCCGGTGGCGGCATTGACGGTAGGTGACGAGGAACGGCGAGGACGCCCGCCGACAGGAGCCGTCTGGGCGACGCGGGAAGCGAGAGCGGCCTGGCTCTCGGCGCGGGCCCGACGAGCGTGAGACATGGACGCGATGGTTGGAGGAGAACGGGGTGGTGGAAGACAAATTCCGGCGCACCCCTACCTGGCGCGCCGAATGTCGGAATTCGGGTTCTGGCAGACCCTTGAGGTTCGAACACTGGGGTGCGCACGGAGATTTCGCCTTCTACCTACCTGCACCCCTCCGCCTTGCTAAGATCTAAGCTATGGAAAGAACAGCACAAGAGACACAGGGTTTATACTGATTCGGGCCACCGTTGTGGTGTAATACCCTACTCCAGTGTGTGGTGTGGTGGATTGCCTCTTGGGCTGATGATGATGAGCAATACAAGGAAGAACAGCCTCGCGAGGGTCTGTTCTTGGCTGGGGGGATGAACTGCTAGGAGGAGTTCAATCACCCTTCTCTCTCTCTCTCTTCTCGATTCTCTCTCTGATCGATCTCCAACCCCCTAGTCTCCAACCCCCTACCATGGGGGTGGCTAGTCCTATTTATAGGCAAAGGCCCTGGGCCTCTTCCCAAATATTGAGCGGGAAGGGCGCCAACAATTGGCCATTTTGAAGGGGAACATCTGGTACACTTATCCTGACTAAAGGTTGTCCTCGCCTGCCAAAGACTCTGGTGGTGACGCTGGCTTGGGCTCCACAATGACTTCCTCCCTGCCGTTGGACTGGTCTTGGTCTCGTTGCACCGAAACGGGTGCGTTTGCTTGATGCTCTCGCCTGCGCTTGCTCCCTTTGCACCAAAGAGGAAAGGAGGACACTGCACGGCTGGCGCCCGCCCGGCGCCTTTGGTCGTCATGGCTTGCGTCACGGGCACCTCATGAGGTACCCCGCCTTGATCTCTCCGCCTCCTCGCGAGCCAGCCTGATGAGGCCGTGCTTGAGGAAGCTCCATGTCGTCCAGCCCGCAAGGCTTGGCCCCTCGCGAGGGTCTTGGGTCTGTGTTGATGAAGATGGGCCGTGCTGGGCCCCCCTTTGAGCCACGCCGCAGGCCGCAAGCAGGCAAGTCTGGGGACTCCCGTTCCCAGAACACCGACAAACAAACACTTTCGGAGATACCCATAGTGCACCTTTATAGTCACCGAGTTACGTTGTGACGTTTGGCATACCCAGAGTATTCCTACAGTATCCGGGAGTTGCACAATATCATGGTC
Source organism: Triticum dicoccoides (assembly GCF_002162155.2). Taxonomy (NCBI): domain Eukaryota; kingdom Viridiplantae; phylum Streptophyta; class Magnoliopsida; order Poales; family Poaceae; genus Triticum; species Triticum dicoccoides. The sequence continues at coordinate 197,932,212 of NC_041382.1, forward strand.
TAAGGAAAAGATACTTGGCATTATAAAAGCTCTAGCAGACGAACTACACAATCTTGTGCTATGCTTTAGAATGGGTCTTGTCCATCACATCATTCTTCTAATGATGTGATACCGTTATCAATGACATCTAATGTCCATAGTCCGGAAACCATGACTATCTGTTGATCAACGAGCTAGTCAACTAGAGGCTCACTAGGGACATGTTGTGGTCTATATATTCACACATGTATTACGATTTCCGGATAACACAATTGTAGCATGAACAATAGACAATTATCATGAACAAGGAAATATAATAATAACATTTTATTATTGCCTCTAGGGCATATTTCCAACAGTCACGCACTTGCACTAGAGGCAATAATCTAGTTACATTTTGATGAATCGAACACCCATAGAGTTCTGGTGTTGATCATGTTTTGCTCGAGGAAGAGGTTTAGTCAATGGATCTGCGACATTCAGATCCGTATGCACTTTACAAATATCTATGTCTCCATTTTGAACATTTTCACGAATGGAGTTGAAGCGACGCTTGACATGCCTGGTTTTCCTGTGAAACCTGGGCTCCTTGGCAAGGGCAATAGCTCCAGTGTTATCACAGAAGAGAGTCATCGGGCCTGACGCATTGGGAATAACTCCTAGGTCGGCAATGCACTCCTTCACCCAGATTGCTTCGTGTGCTGCCTCCGAGGCTGCCATGTACTCTGCTTCACACGTAGATCCCGCCACGACGCTTTGCTTGCAACTGCACCAGCTGACTACCCCACCATTAAAAATATACACGTATCCGGTTTGTGACTTAGAGTCATCCAGATCTTTGTCGAAGCTAGCATCGACGTAACCCTTTACGACGAGCTCTTCGTCACCTCCATAGACGAGAAACATATCCTTAGTCCTTTTCAGGTACTTCAGGATATTCTTGACCGCTGTCTAGTGTTCCATGCCGGGATTACTTAGGTACCTTCCTACCAAACTTACAGCAAGGTTTACATCAGGTCTACTACACAGCATGGCACACATGATAGACCCTATAGCCGAGGCATAGGGGACGACACTCATCTTTTCTCTATCTTCTGCCGTGGTCGGGCATTGAGCCGTGCTCAATCTCATACCTTGCAATACAGGCAAGAACCCCTTCTTGGACTGATCCATATTGAACTTCTTCAATATCTTGTCAAGGTACGTACTTTGTGAAAGACCAATGAGGCGTCTCGATCTATCTCTATAGATCTTGATGCCTAATATATAAGCAGCTTCTCCAAGGTCCTTCATTGAAAACACTTGTTCAAGTAGGCCTTTATGATTTCCAAGAATTCTATATCATTTCCCATCAATAGTATTTCATCCACATACAATATGAGAAATGCTACAGAGCTCCCACTCACTTTCTTGTAAACGCAGGTGTCAGTGTCAAAACCGGCGGATCTCGGGTAGGGGGTCCCGAACTGTGCGTCAAGGCCGGATGGTAACATGAGGCAGGGGACACGATGTTTTACCCAGGTTCGGGCCCTCTTGATGGAGGTAAAACCCTACGTCCTACTTGATTGATATTGATGATATGGGTAGTGCAAGAGTAGATCTACCACGAGATCAGAGAGGCTAAACCCTAGAAGCTAGCCTATGGTATGATTGTATGTTATGGTTGTTGTCCTACGGACTAAAACCCTTTGGTTTTTATAGACACCAGAGAGGGTTAGGGTTACACAAGATCGGTTACAAAGGAGGAGATATCCATATCCGTATTTCCTAGCTTGCCTTCTACGCCAAGTAGAGTCCCATCCGGACATGAGACGAAGTCTTCAATCTTGTATCTTCATAGTCTAACAGTCCGGCCAATGGTGACAGTCCGGCTGTCCGGAGACCCCTAATCAAGGACTCCCTCAGTAGCCCCTGAACCAGGCTTCAATGACGATGAGTCCGGCGCGCAGTATTGTCTTCGGCATTGCAAGGCGGGTTCCTTCTCCGAATACACCGCAGAAGAATTTGAATACGAGGATAGTGTCCGACCCTGCAATATAAGTTCAACATTCCACCGTAGAGAGAATAATATTTTTGCACATCTAATTTGTTGGCTTGTTTTGGCAGCATGACGTTACATCATAGCCCGGTGATTATGTGAACCGTTTCTTTAACCAGCCCCGCACATAAGGCGAGGCAGTTTTTCGACACGTCTTGTCAAGGCAGAGATCATGTCCCCTTATTACGGGATTCTCATCAATACGGGCGTGGGTAACCCAACCGCGCCATCAATTGCGGCGCTTGGGGGATAAGCGAGTTTTACCAGGCAAGTGGGGATGCTTAGTTTCGTCCTCCCATATAAAGGGATAAGGATTCACCTTTCTATCCACGCCTTCTTCCTCCCCTACCCATCTGTTTTCGCACACTCGAGCTCTAGCGCCCAAGTCCGCACTTCCCACCTCGACCTTCTGCAATCATGTCCAGAGCGGGAGGCAGGTGCATGATCTCCTTCGTCATGGAGGGAGGCATCAAGAAACTGAGGAGAGCCGGATACCTGCCCGACGACATCGCGCACCGGCTCCCAGATGAGGGGCAGCTCATCCCCACCCCCAGGCCTCATGAGAGGGTAGTATTCCTCACCCATTTCCTTCGCGGACTGGGATTCCCTCTTCATCCCTTCGTCCGGGGGCTCATGTTTTATTACGGCCTGGATTTCCACGATCTGGCCCTGAACTTCATCCTCAACATCTCGGCGTTTATCGTCGTGTGCGAGGCCTTCCTCCGCATCATGCCCCACTTCGGCTTATGGCTGAAGACCTTCAATGTCAAGCCGAAGGTGGTGGGCGTCCGCCAGGCGGAGTGCGGAGGCGCCATGGTGGGCAAGATGCCCAACGTAACATGGCTCGAGGGCTCCTTTGTGGAAACCATAAAGGGGTGGCAATCGGGGTGGTTCTATATCACCGAGCCGCGCGACCCTGCATGGGCAGCGGCCCCCGAGTTCCGATCTGGCATCCCCACGCGGCTCACCACCTGGAAAGAGAAGGACCTGTCCTGGGGTAGTTTGAAAGAGCTGACTGGACTCCAAACATGTATTCAAAACATGGTGGACAAGAAGCTCAAGCTTGTCAGCATAGTCCAAGTTATGCTCTTCCGTCGGATACGCCCGTGCCAACAACGGGAGTTCAACTTGTGGGAGTTCAATCTGGAGCAGCACCAAACTCTGAACAGGCTCTTCGACATGACTCATGAAGACACCTAGAGGGTGCTGTTCAAAAGTGGCGAGGTCCCCCCTATTACTGAGGATCGCGGATTCAGCGTGAAGCGCCAAGCCAGTGCGGTAAGATGCTTTACCTTTCACAGGATACTTATTTTTTATATAGATTGACTCTATGCGGGATCTAAACTCCCATACCTTTGACAGGACTGGCAGATGATGGCCGGACAGATCGACTGTCCGGCTCCTTTGCCCGGAGGCCCCGCAGACGCTCTTCTGGCGAAGATGTTGACTCCGGCCCCATATACGGTGTCGGGCAAGACCAAGAAGGCCAAGGGAACCCGAAAGAGTTCCCGACGCTAGGCGTCGTTGGACTCACTGTCCGAGGACTCTGCAGCGCACTCTTCCCCCGAAGACGAGGAAGAAGAAGAAGAAGAAGATGCTCCCCCACCGACTGGGGGAGACAAGAAAAGGAAGGCCGCCCCAACCGGGGAGGCCGGAGGGTCCAAGAAGGGAAGGACTCACCTTCCGGACGGTTCCACCGCCGCCGACGAAGGCGAAGACGAGTGGTTGCCCAGGGTCAAGCCCCCGGGGAGATCGTAAGTATACGGATACCAGAGTAACTCATAGGATTCCTTTGTCGCACTGCTTTCCCTAACACCGAACGCAATTATGCAGGCCGCCACGAGCCAGTATCGATGTATCATCGGACGGCTCCTTGGGCTTGTCGGACATGGATAGAGATCCAGTCCCGACCGCCACCTCCCCTCATCCTGCCGACGACGCCGAGGTGTTGTCTCAAGAGGCAGCGGATCGAGGGGAGACAGTCCCGGAGGTGCCTCAAGGTGACCTTCCGGACTCCGGGAGCCGAGGGGACGGGGCCCCTGAGAGCTCTGAGTTCGGCCCTCAGCCGAACACCGCACTGGAACCTCCAGCGGTTTCAGGCTCGGGCAGGTGGCCTCCTTCTAAGAGGGGCAAGACGCCTGTGCCGGTGACCTCTGTCCATCTAGAGGCGCCGGACAATCTGCTGGAAGTGCTTCGCAGCGCTTCCATCGACGAGGAGCACCGCACTATCATGAGTGCGGTGATCCAGAAGGTTCAGTCCGCCAAGAGCAGATTGACTGAAGCCTGTGCCAGCCTTCTAACAGGCTTTGAGGTAAGTGTTTTAAAATGTAGAAGAAATATTACAGCATATACAGTAGCCCCTGATGCTTCGTTCAGTGTTCACAAAGAAAAGCCAAACAGAGGATCAAATAATATCGCAGGAGTCTAATATAAGTGTGTCAATATGCATATGCAGGCTTCGCTGCTGGCGTCCGCTGCACTGACTATGAAGGTCGCCGTACTAAAGCAGGACCTTGAGGGGTCTAGGAAAGAGCTCGTCCTTGCCAAGAGGCAGCTCGAGGAGAACAAGGGTAAGTAATACCCCGTCTATAGATATGTATATATAAAAAGGACGCGATTGCAGAATGACAGGATCATCGTATGTTTGCCAGGGGCCACGACCGAGGTGGCGACCCTGAAGCAAGCGCTAGCCAAGGCCAAAGATACAGCAGCCAAGGAGCGCACCGAGCGAGAGAAGCACGAGGCTCGGGTGGGCGAGGTGCAGCAAGAGCTCCAGGCTCTTGGCGAAGCACGAGGCATTGGAGCTTGACTCCAAGACGCGGGAGTCTGAGCTTGCCGCGGCCCTCAAGAGCGTAAAAAGTGCCAAGGCCGAAGCCCAAAAGGCCCTCCAAGAGATCAACGCGATGAAGAAGATACTGGCGGGTAAGGCTTTCTATATGCAAAGCAAGCATGTAAAAGTAAATTACCGATTACTTACCCGGATCCGGAGCTCTTCAGGAGCATTCGCAGATTTGCCCCGCAGTGTGTCCGATGCCGCACAATTTTACCAGGCCGAGGATGGAAGCTCGACGGAGAAGCTATTCTGGTCCTAGTATGCTGAGGCCGAACATCCGGTGCCAATGAGCGATCAGCTGAAGTAGATGGTCGAGCTTCATAAGGCGGCCGATCACGCTATGAAGAGCTTTATAGTCCTGCTGTGGCCTGGCGACGCCCTTCCGAACAACTTCTTCGGCCTGGTGAGGCGGCTTGTGGATGCCTGCCCACGGCTGGAGGTCGTCAAGCGATCTGTCTGCATTGAAGGTGCATGTCGGGCTTTCGCCCGTGTGAAATTGCAGTGGGTCAAGCTAGACGCCGTGAAGCTGATCAAGGAGGGGCCGCCGGAGGGCAAGGAGCACCGCCACCCCGAGATGTACTACGAGGGTGTTCTGCTGGGTGCCCGTCTTATCGTGGATGAGTGTTCAAAAGATGTAATATTTGAATGAGACTTGCTCGTTTTATCCTGTATTTATGAAAACTTGTTTCATATGCGCTATGCAACGCTTGTTTGAATTTAAAATATTACCTTCTGTTTGGCCGTTTATCCAATCTGAGAGATGGCTAGTCCTCGGCTTCTGCCCCCATGCCACGAGTGCTGGGGTGTTCGGGATAAACCTGAGCACTCTTGTTCCCATATTTGGGTCCTTCGAGGGAGGTGCTCAGCACAACGAACAAGGAAACCGGACTAATAATGCTTTATCACTCTCACTTAGCCATAGAATTCTATACTTTTAAATTTCGTCAAAGCCCCGGATATTCGGAAGGCCGAATTTGGGGCGCGATACACGCCTGTAAGCCGGACAGGGCCGGCCCCTCACCCTAAGCAGCATAAGTCTTTACGGACTCGAAAAACCTCGCCGAACAGCGATCAGTCTCTTGCCTTATCATGACAGTCAGTTTTAGCTTTCTCTTTTGAGGTGCTAAGCCCGGCAGAACCGGGGCACAATCGCAGTAGTTCTCCTAGCGCTACCTTAGTCTATAGAGCGGAACGTAAGGTACCAAAACATAGGAGCCGGGAAAACCCAACATTTGACCAAAGACATGATTCAGAGCTGATGCATATAATGCTATAAGTTTAGGGTGCCGCACTAGTGAAAGTGTTCGGACTTTTCACACCGTATTGTGAGGTACGTAAGCCCCTGGTGTATTAGTCGTACCAAGGTGTAAGATTGCAAGGCATCATTAATGAACACACACATATATATATATATAACAAGAATGCAATAATAGTCGTAATGTCATGCATTGTTTATTAAAAAATTGCGTTAAAGCAGAGTGATACAGATAGTGCGATAAGCAAAGAGTAGGAATATGTCCCTTCCAAGGGCAAGCTGAGGAATGATATTAAATTGAATATTTCACTTATTACTGTAATCAACCTGGGAATTCTGTGGTATAACGTAGCTGTCTGCCTCCTTGGTTGCTGCATCATGTGTTCGGCAATAGTGCTGCCGGACAGTGTTTCCAGAGATTAAGGTCCTGAAAGAAAAAGAAAAATAACCAAACGGGAAGCCCCTAGTGCGGTTTAGGCCACGTTTTGGGGCGTGCCGCAGTTGTGCCCCCCTCCCCACCTGTGCCCATGGTATTTTTAATGCGTAATTATGTACGCGCGGCACGAATATCACCGTTGGGCTGGGATTGGTGTGGCCGCCGTATTGCTACACGAGCTCAGATCGCGCCAGTCGGTCTATTTGCCGATTGCCCCGAGCGCGCTTGAAGGTGTCTGGGCTTTGAAGCGCCGAACTGGTTGATTGCCTTGAGAGGCTTCTTTGCGCTTCTGTTGCGAGGGCCGCGGTGTGCTCCTCTGTTCGAAGAGAGCGCTTTGTGTTTCCATCGACTGTAATAACTCCACGAGGTCCTGGCATCTTGAGCTTGAGGTATGCATAATGCGGTACCGCATTGACTCTAGTGAATGCAGTTCGCCCGAGCAGCGCGTGATAACCACTACGGAATGGGACTATATCGAAGATTAACTCTTCGCTTCGGAAATTATCTGGGGATCCGAAGACCACTTCCAGTGTAACTGAGCCTGTGCAATGGGCCTCTACACCTGGAGTGACGCCCTTAAAGGTCATTTTTGTGGGTTTGATCCTTGAGGGGTGTATACCCATTTTGCGCATTGTGTCCTAATAAAGCAGGTTCAGGCTGCTGCCACCGTCCATAAGGACTCGAGTGAGGTGAAATCCGTTGATGATTGGGTCTAGGACCAGTGCGGTGAATCCGCCATGACAGATACTAGTGGGGTGGTCCCTGCGATCGAAGGTGATCGGACATGAGGACCAAGGGTTGAACTTTGGGGCGACTGGCTCCAACGCATAAACGTCCCTGAGCGGATGCTTCCGCTCCCTCTTGGGGATGTGGGTTGCGTATATCATGTTCACCGTCCGCACTTGCGGGGGAAACCTCTTCTGTCCTCTAGTGTGCGGCTGCCGAGGCTCCTCCTCGTCATCGCTATGCGGCCCCTTGTCCATGTTTTCGACAATTAAATTGCCGACCTGCTTGAACACCCAACAATCCCTGTTGGTGTGATTGGCTGGCTTGTCTGGGGTGCCGTGTATTTGACACGATCGATCGAGTATACGGTCCAAGATGGACGGACCCGGCGTACTTTGTTTGAATGGCTTTTTCCATTGACCGGGTTTAGAGCCTTTGAATCCGGCATTGACTACCGTATCCTTAGTATTTTCGCTGTTAATGCGGCACTTATGCTTGTTGCGACGTGACCTGCTATTGTCGTCCTTGGTATCTGAGGTACCATGGTTCTTTGATATGTTATTACTGCGAGCCAACCAGCTGTCTTCTCCCGCACAAAAGCGGGTCATGAGCGTCGTGAGAGCTGCCATAGATTTCGGCTTTTCCTGACCAAGGTGCCGGGCTAGCCACTCGTCTCGGATGGTGTGCTTGAAAGCCGCTAAGGCCTCTGCATCCGGACAATCGACGTTTTGATTTTTGTTTGTAAGGAACCGAGTCCAGAATTGCCTGGCCGACTCTTCTGGCTGCTGAATTATGTGGCTCAAATCATCAGCGTATGGTGGTCGCACATAAGTGCCCTGAAAGTTGTCGAGGAATGCGGCTTCCAGATCTTCCCAACAGTTATGGGGTCCGCTGGCAAGCTATTAAGCCAATGCAGCGCTGGTCCTTTGAGCTTTAGTGGGAGGTATTTGATGGCGTGTAAGTCATCACCGCGGGCCATGTGGATGTGGAGGAGGAAATCCTCAATCCATACTGCGGGATCTGTTGTGCCGTCATATGATTCAATATTTATAGGTTTGAAACCTTCTGGGAATTGATGTTCCATTACTTCATCTATGAAGCATAAGGGGTGTGCGGCGCCTCTGTATTGGGCTATATCGCGACGCAGCTCGAATGGGTCTTGCCCGCTGTGTTCAGCCCGGCCGGATTTGCTTTTACTGTATCCGGCGTGACGTTTGTCGTCTCGCAGAGTGGTGCACCCTCATGATCCGTAGATCGATCTTGAATGCTTTGCCCTGTCCTCCAATATGTCTCGCAGGTTTGGTGTATCTCCCCATGCCTTTTTATTTGAATGGCGTTGGGGTGGAGGCTGAGCTTTTGGCTGCAATGCCTCTCTATCGCGGCCACGAGGTGGCCGATCAGCCGTATCATACGCTTCTTCCTCCAGTCGGGGTAGTAACCTACGCCTTGGGTAACTCTTGGAGGGATGCTCGAGTTTATATTCCTCGTCCGCGAGGACTTCAGTCCATTTGTCAGCTAGCAGATCTTTATCAGCTTGAAGCTGCTGCTGTTTTTTCTTCAGGCTATTTGCCGTGGCCATAAGCCGGCGCTTTAAGTGCACTTGTTCGACGGGATCCTCTGGTACGGCGAATTCATCGTCGACGAGGCTTACCTCGTCTTTGGAGGGGGGCATGTGATCATCCTCCTCCTCTCCGTCTGCCGCTCTCTCAGGAGAGCTGGCTCCTCCATCCTCCTGCTCTAAATCTTGCTGGAGGGGTTTGTTGTTTTCTTCGGCACTATCCGGAGTGTTATTATCTCCTGTGCCGGTATCACCACTTTTGCTTTGGCGGTACTTAGAGCGGCGCCGCTGACATCGGTGTTTGGGTTGCTTCTTGGAGGGGTCATCCTCCGCTATCCCGTCGCCATTGCCTTCTTTGGGTGTATCCACCATGTATATGTCATATGACGAGGTGGCTTTCCAGTGCCCTATAGGTGCTGGTTCATGTTCGTCTCCTACATCGTCGTCCATACCGTCGATGTCTTCGGAGTCGAAGTCGAGCATGTCGGTTAAATCATCGACAGTGGCTACGAAGTGGGTGGTGGGTGGGCGTCGAATTTCTTCGTTGTTCGCATCCCAATCCTGTTGGCCAAAATCTGGCTAGGGCTCTCCTGACAAAGAGAGAGACCTTAGTGAATGTCGGATTTCGGGTTCCGGCAGACCCTTGAGGTTCGAACACTGGGGTGCGTGCAGAGATTTCGCCTCCTACCTACCTGCACCCCTCCGCCTTGCTAGGATCTAAGCTATGGAAAGAACGACACAAGAGACACAGGGTTTATACTGGTTCGGGCCACTGTTGTGGTGTAATACCCTACTCCAGTGTGTGGTGTGGTGGATTGCCTCTTGGGCTGATGATGATGAACAATACATGGAAGAACAGCCTCGCGAGGGTCTGTTCTTGGCTGGGGCGATGAACTGCTGGGAGGAGTTCAGCCACCTTTCTCTCTCTCTCTTTCTGATCGAAACCTCTCTCTAAAGAGCCTCTTCTCCCTCGGCTCTCTCCGCCCCTCCTTGCTCTGTGGGTGGCTGGTCCTATTTATAGAGGCCCTGGTCCTCTTCCCAAATATCGAGCAGGAAGGGAGCCAACAATGGCGGGCTAATTTGAAGGGGGACAGCTAGTATCAGCTATCCTGACAAAAGTAGTCTTCGCCTGCGCAAAGCTCTGGTGTTGACGCCGTCTTGGGCTCCACGGTGACCTCCGTCTTGTAGTCCTCCTGGTCTTGGTCTCGTTGCACCGAAATGGCAACCTTTGCCTGATGCCTCGATACTCTGCGGCTGCGCTTGCCCCCTTTGCACCAAAGAGGAAAGGAGGACACTGCGCGGGCTGGCACCCGCCTGGCGCCCTTAGTCGTCATGGCTTGCGTCACGGGCACCTCATGAGGTACCCCGCCTTGGTCTCTCCGCCTCCTCGTGAGCCAGCCTGACGAGGCCGTGCCTGAGGAAGCTCCGTGTCATCCGCCTTGCGAGGCTTGGCCCCTCGCGAGGGTCTTGGGTTTGTGTTGGTGAAGATGGGCCGCGCTGGGCCCCCTTTTGAGCCACGCCGCAGGCCGCAGGCAGGCAAGTCTGGGGACCCCCGTTCCCAGAATGCCGACAGTAGCCCCCGGGCCCAAGGCGCGCCCGGACTTGGCCGTGTAGGGAGGCGGAAGGGCAAGAGCGAAGCGTCGCGGGCCCTAACAGCCTGCAGCCTTGGGCGCCGCGTGGCGGTTGATTGGACGTGGGCGCCTTAGCAACCGCGCAAGTTGGTAAAGGAGCGGCATCCACCTAGGCTTTGCTTCTTGATTTCCCCGGTTGCTGCTCAGATCCCCTTTCTTGTGCCTCTCCTTCCTTCCTCCAAAATTTCCAGATCCACTCCGACCGTGTGACCTAGGAAGCCATGGCGCCTCGTCAGCCCCCGGCCGTAGCTTGGTACTCGTCTGCCCTGGACCCGCCGAACGTGTCGGAGGCGAGCCTTGCCCGGTTGTGCCGGATGGCGACGGCGCGGGGCATCAACGGGGCGAAGGTGTTTAAAGCCGGCTCCGCCACCCCTGAGGGTCAAGGGAGCACCTTCTATCCGCTCTTCGTAAGTGCCATTGCTGCTGGCCTGGTGCCTCCCTTCTCCGAGTTCGTCTTCTCTGTCCTCCGCCACTATAAGCTGCAAGCCCTGCATCTCCACCCCAACTCCGTCCTTCTCCAGGCAATCTTCGCCTATTACTGCGAGGCTCACGTAGGGGTGCAACCCTCAGTGGCCTTGCTGCGCCACTACTTCTACCTCCGGACCTCTCGTGGTACTGCTTCCGCGTGCGCGAGCTTCGTCGCGTACGGTGGCGCCATTGCCATTTCGAACCCCAGGAAAAGGATCGAGGGCTTCAGGAGCAAGTGGGTCTTGGTGGATGCTGGGCGCATCCACCCTCGGCTGATCTTGCCCACAGAGCAGCCCACGAGCTCCAGCGATTGGGGTCGAGCGGAGCTCACGGACCCCCGCGCGAAGCTGATGTTGGAGAAGATGGACACGGATCTGAGGCCGGCCAATATGGCGGCGGCGAAGCTGACCGGCGCGTCGCTGCTGAGGGAATTCCTAGAGCACCAGCTGGCTCCGCTTCGGCAGTACTCACTTCCGATGTGGAGGCCTCGTCCGAGCCCCGCGGCCTTAGCCGACGGAGATCTGGCTGCGGTCCTCCAATCTCTAGTCGGGGGCGATGTGGCGAGGTTGGCGGGCGCTCCTACGCCCTTGTTCCTCCGCGGCGACTGGGAGCAGGTAGTGGAGTCCATGCCCGCCTTCAACGGGGATGGGCCCGTGCCCGTGGAAACTCCTGAGGAACCGGTGGACGTGCCCTCCGACGACTCCGGCGAAGAGGAGGAAGGAGGGGAGCGGGGAAAAGGGCCTGACTCCGAGGCGACTGACGGAGAGTCGAGGGCTCCCCTCCCTCGATGTAGGTCCCGCGTTCTCTGCCTCTCTCCGAGCGATGACGACGGGGATGACGACGAAGACGACGACGAGGACAACGACGTGCAGGACGGCGGGAGCTCCCCCCGATCCCAAAGAAGGACAGGACCGGGCTGACCTCCCGCGGGTCTTCCCAGGCCCCGGGGCAGACCGCAGACGCACCTTCCGCCTCCAAGCTTCCCGAGGTTGATCCTTCCAGCCGGCTTTCAGGCTTCAAATTTGGCCGGAGGCCGCTTGAGCTCACTGGCGACGACCCATAAGCATTCGATTCTTGTCTTTATTTCTTGCTCTGCTTCTGAGGCTTGACATCCGCATTTCTTGGATAGGCTGACGCCCGCAGCAAAGAAGCCGAAGGGAGCTCCCGAGGTTCCATCCGTGGCAGCGCTTCTGCCCGCGAAGGAGGGTGACCGCGACGCACAGGCTTCTCCTGCCCGGTCATCTTCGCAAGGCCTGGCTGAGCCGGCTGAGGCGAGCTCAGCCCCCACGGCCCAAGTGGCTCCCGAGGTGCTCTTGCCTGCCGCCGCCACTACAGCTGTCGCGGCGCGGCAGACTCCGCCTCAGGATGTTGTGGCCGCGCTGCCGCCTTCTTCTCCTGCTCCACCGACTGCTGTCTCTCCGACTCCTTCTGTTGTTCTGGATCGTGCTGTTGCTGAGCTGGACCGACTGCATCAGGATCTTCTTGGCGCCGACCCCCGCTTGGTGGCCGGGCGCTTGGAGCTGGCTTCATGATGGGTTCGCTCCGATGCTTCGATTCGGGCGGCGCTAGTCAAGGCCTCGACGGCATGCGACGAGGAGAAGCAGGCCGTCCTTGAGGCGAAGGCTGCTCGTGACCCAGCCCTGGGGGAGGTGGTCGACGTCCATGGACGTTGCAAGGCGTTGGAGGGCGAACTGCAAGATTTGCGAGACCAGCTCGCGAATGAGGTCCGCCTTTGCCAAGAGCAAGAAGAAGGCATGAAGGCTCGCGAGGCGGCTCTCAAGGAGAGGGAGGTCAAGCTCAAGAAACACCGTGACTGCCTAGGCGCGCTGGAGCAGGAGTTGGGGGCGAGGAAGGCCAAGCTGGACGATGAGACCCTGGTTCTTGCCGAGGACCGCGTGGCCTTCACGGAGATGGAGGCGAGGGCTCGCTCCTCACTAAAGACGCTTTACGACAGCGGCCTGGAGAGCCCACTGGCTGGCGCCGAGGACGGCCCCGCCAAGCTGCTTCCCTTCCTGGTTCACGCTCTTGAAGATGTCGCCCTTGGCCTTGGCCCCACGGCCGAGGCCGAGGCGCGTGTCCTGTCTTCTACAGCACTGACGCGGGTCCTCACCCACATCTACCTTCACGATCCCGGTGTCGACCTCGACAGCCTGCTGGAGCCAGTGAGCGGCGAGCGTGCCGCTGCCGCTGCCGAGGCCGTGAAGGGTCGCGCAGAGGCCCTGCTGGGGAGGTTCCGGCCCTTCAGCACCAAGCCGAAGCAAGGCGCAGCCGACCCCACCGCTCCGTGAGGCGTACCCAATCCACGCTGCTCCACCGCCGACAAGTGACTCCGTCGCGGCTCCTGCCCTGCCTTTAATTCCTGCACATGTATCATGCCTCGGGGAGGCGTTTAAACTTGTGTTTGGCATTGAGATAACAGTATGGACTGTAATATTTTCTTTTGAATTCCTTGAAATTTGCGCCTTTCCTTCCTACTTGCTTATGTTCTACGCCGGCAGAGCCCGGCCCCGCGCATGCCTCACCCAGTGTTGGTCCCAACCGGAAACCAGGACGGGGCCAAGGAGTGAGGGGCCACGTGACAAGTTAGGCTCTTGAGTCGCGATGCTCAGGAGTCCCCCTTGGCGCATGAACAGCAAGTAGGGAGGTGTGATGCAGGTGGATCTACCGTTCTACGTCTGCAGAGCCCGGCCGCGCGCGTGCCTCACCTAGCGTTGGTCCCGACCGGAAACCAGGACGGGACCACGGAGTGAGGGCTACGTGACCAGTTAGGCTCCTGAGTCGCGATGCTTAGGAGTCCCCCTTGATTCTCAAATGTCCTTCGTACCTTGGCTCCGCTCGGGGAGAGACGCGCGACGAACCAGGCCCGGGGGGACCTGGCTGGGCGGCGTGTGTCTGGGTGTGACCCAGGCGCAGCCCCCGTGCCCAGCCCCCTCGCGCGGCACTCCCGAGGGAAGGCATTACGATGAGGCTAGACACTGAGCTCTGGGCTCCCTGAGGTTGGTGCGGCCCGGGGGCCACCCTTAGTTGTTTATCACCAGCGCGGAGCATAGCGCTACCGTATGTGTACGGGCATAGCCGCTCCTCGGCAGTGTCGCCAGCCAGCGCAGAGCATGGTGCTTCCACTGGTACGTGGGAGGGGGGCCCCATCTGGGAGGATCCCCCGGGGCATGTACAGCCCCGCCCTCACACATGGCTGCCACGGTAGGGCCTGGCGAGGTGTATCGGGGCACCCGTGAGCCAGCGCGGGACTCGCGGGGCCCTACCTCTAGGCGGGTTGCGCCTAGCACTAGGCCTTATCTTGTGATGTGTCCCTGCAAATTTGGTTAGATGTCGGCACTCTACGTCCTCAGGTCCCGGCCCTCGAGCTGGCCTCAGTCATTGCTGGTATGCCAGGTCGCGATGCCAAGGACAAGGCTAGAGGGTGAGGGCTGGAGAGCCAGTAAGAGCCCTAAGTCGTGATGCTCAGGCACCCCCCCTTTAATGTGCAAGTGGTCGGCATGGAGAAGAAGAGGTGTCGTGGACCGGCATCAAATAATCAAGCATGGTGGGTCTAACGCATAATCGGAAATAAACGCAAATGGGATACATGCCGCTGGGCCTGGCCCGAGCGGCTTGGGGATCATGCAGCCCGAGGGGCGCCCCCAACAAGGTAAGCTAACAACATGGAATAAAAAAAGGGATACACGCCGCAGGGACGGACCCACGCGGCCTGGGAATAATGCAGCCCTGGGGGGGTGCTCCCAGCTGGAAATAATACTCGAAAGATGTCACCTGATGATGTTGAGGACGAAGGAGCATTGACGTAGCAGGCTCGGTGGGCTGCGGGAGCCGATCCTCATGAGCCCCCAGGCCCAGGGGCCTCAGGAGGCTCCGGACGCACTGGCGGCTCCTCGCGGGCCATCTCCATCCCTGCCAGGGCTGCGGAGCGCCTGGCCTCTCGTGCCTCCGTGATGCCCCTCATGAGGCGCTGGTACGTGTCAACCGCGTTCGGCAAGCCGTAAGGCATGCAAACGTAGCTGTGGGGTGGGCCTCCGCAGCGCCCCACTCGCGAGGGCCAGAGGCGCTCTAGAGAGGCGACTCGGTTGAGCCCTGGTATGTCGATGTAGACGTGCAGCCCACCATCCTCACCTGGATGGGGAGCCACTGCTGGTAGGCGGCGGCCGCCTTTCATGACCCTTGACTCCTGTAGCTCCTGAATGGCCTTGCTGACGAACTCCTGAGGGTCTGGATCTCCTTGCCTTGCTCCTTCTTGAGGGAAACGTGCTTCGAAACACGCCTCCATGTGGTGCCCAAGCGCCTCCCTCGTGACCCTAGCTAGGTCGGTGGCCCTCCAAGGGAGAGCCCGTGAGCCCTGCCTAAGGAGGGCGCCGGGCGCGCTTTCCTATGCGATGGAAGGAGGTTCCCCCTGGGTAGGCGCGGGCCCAGAGGGGCCTGCCTCCTGAGTGGTCGGGCCGGACGATGTCTTCTTCTTCTTAGAGGCGGTCTCGGGAGGCCTCCTGCTTCCACGATCCGGGTCTTCCAGTGATGCGGCCTGAAAGGCTCGTTCCAGGGAACACACCGCGTCCTTCTCTTCACAGGGCACCGTGATGACTCCGCCGCTTCCTGGCATCTTGAGGACGTTGTAGCCATGGTGACTTACGGCCATGAACTTGGCCAGCACTGGGTACCCAAGGATGGCGTTGTTCGGCAGGCGAATGTGAGCGACGTCGAAGTCGATGAGCTCGATGCGGTAGTTGTCACGTGCCCCGAAGGTGACAGGGAGGCGGACCTTCCCAATCGGGACCGTGGAGCCGTCGGTGATACTGGAGAAAGGCTTGGTTGGCTGAAGCTGGCTGTAGGGCACTTGGAGGTTGTTGAATGTCTCCACGGACAGGACGTTGAGCCCTGCCCCGCCATCGATGAGGGTCTTGGTGACCACCACGTTGCTGACGATTGGGGAGCATAGCATCAGGAGAACTCTGGCTGTAGCCGCACAGTTGAGCTGATCTACTGAGCTGAACGTGATGGTGCACGCCAACCACCTGAGAGGGCGCGTGGCTTCGAGCCTGGGGAGGACTGCGTTCACTTCGCGGGTGAACTGCTTGAAGATGCGCTGAGAGGCTGGGGCTTATGCCTCGCCCAGGATGCAGGCGATCGCGCGCGGCTCCTGGACGCCCCCAGCCCCCTCGTCCTGGTGGCGGTCCTCGTTTCTCCTTGGCTGCGGCGGCAGCGGTGGGAGGCCTGCGTTGCCTTGCGGGCGATCCTCGTGAGGCTGATCCCTCCAGTCTCCCTCTCGAGGCTGATCCCTCCAGCCTCCCTCGCGAGGCGGGTCTTGCCAGCGATCCTCGCGAGGTTGATCTCGCCACCCTTGGCGCGGGCCACGATCTTCCCAGCGTCCTGCGTTCCTTCCTCCTCCTCGACCGTAGCCCCGGTCACGGTCAGGGCGACGGCCGATCCTTCCTTCTCGCACGGCTCGGAGCTCTTGACATTCATTGGTATTGTGGGTGTGGAGGTCGTGGTACACACAGTACCGGCTGCCCTTGGAAGGTTCGGGCTGATCTCTGCCTCGCTTGGTGTCTGGTTCTGCCGCGAGCACGGCAGCCCCCTTGCGCTTCACATCCTTGGCCTTGGGCTTCTTCTCTTCTGGGTCTGCGGCAGGCAGCTCGAGGAGGGAGAGACGCCCTTCCTCAGCCCTGGTGCACTTGGTTGCCAGGTTGAGCAGGTCTTCATGCATCGCCAGCTCCTCCTACATCTTGACGTCACGCACGCCATCGGAGAAGGCCGAGATGATGGCCTCCTCAGTCACCTTGGGAATCTTGTGGCGTGCGTTGTTGAAGCGCTGGATGTACTTCTGCAGGGTCTCCCCGGGTTGTTGCTTGATGCGGCGCATGTCGCTCACGGCGGGTGGCCGGTCGCGAGTGCCTTGGAAGTTGGCGATGAAGCGGGTGCGCATCTCGTCCCAGGAGGAGATTGTGCCTGGAGCCAGGTTCAGGAGCCAGGTGCGGGCCAAATGTCGGATTTTGGGTTCCGGCAGACCCTTGAGGTTCGAACACTGGGGTGCGCGTGGAGATTTCGCCTCCTACCTACCTGCACCCCTCCTCCTTGCTAGGATCTAAGCTATGGAAAGAACGACACAAGAGACACAGGGTTTATACTGGTTCGGGCCACCGTTGTGGTGTAATACCCAACTCCAGTGTGTGATGTGGTGGATTGCCTCTTGGGCTGATGATGATGAACAATACACGGAAGAACAGCCTCGCGAGGGTCTGTTCTTGGCTGGGGCGATGAACTGCTGGGAGGAGTTCAGCCACCTTTCTCTCTCTCTCTTTCTGATCGAAACCACTCTCTAAAGAGCCTCTTCTCCCTCGGCTCTCTCCACCCATCCTTGCTCTGTGGGTGGCTGGTCCTATTTATAGAGGCACTGGTCCTCTTCCCAAATATCGAGCGGGAAGGGAGCCAACAATGGCGGGCTAATTTGAAGGGGGACAGCTAGTATTAGCTATCCTGACAAAAGTAGTCTTCGCCTGCGCAAAGCTCTGGTGATGATGCCGTCTTGGGCTCCATGGTGACCTCCATCTCGTAGTCCTCCTGGTCTTGGTCTCGTTGCACCGAAATGGCAACCTTTGCCTGATGCCTCGGTACTCCGCGGCTGCGCTTGCCCCCTTTGCACCAAAGAGGAAAGGAGGACACTGCGCGGGCTAGCACCCGCCTGGCGCCCTTGGTCGTCATGGCTTGCGTCACGGGCACCTCGTGAGGTACCCCGCCTTGATCTCTCCGCCTCCTCGTGAGCCAGCCTGACGAGGTCGTGCCTAAGGAAGCTCCGTGTCGTCTGCCCCGCGAGGCTTGGACCCTCGCGAGGGTCTTGGGTTTGTGTTGGTGAAGATGGGCCACGCTGGGGCCCCTTTTGAGCCACGCCGCAGGCCGCAGGCAGGCAAGTCTGGGGACCCCCGTTCCCAGAACGCCGACAGTGAATTCAGAATGTCGCCGACGGGCGAGTGTTGAAAGATATCCGTGGCGGTGAATTCCATGATCGGCGCCCAATTGGATTCGATTGGCGTGGGCGCGGATGGTTCGGAGTCCGGAAAAGAGTCTGGCACCTTGGAGTCACGGGCTGCGCAGAGGGTTAGGCTGGTGTTCGGCTCGATCGCCATTGAGACTGCAGCCCCTGAGGTGGTGTCTAACCACCTGTCCTCGACTGGCGCAGTTGGCTCCGAGCTATGGGTCGGAGCTGATGCGGGCGCAGCCTCTGCGGTACTGTTTGGCGGCACAGCTAGGTCATACCCATCACGACAGTGCGGCGCGCCCGACTGTGGCTCGAATCCGTCGAAGATCAAGTCTCCATAGATGTCGGCCTTGCAGTTCAAACTTCCAAATCTTACCTGATGGCCAGGGGCGTAGCTTTCAATCTGCTCCAGATGGCCAAGCGAATTAGCCTGTAGTGCAAAGCCGCCGAATATGAAGATCTGTCCGGGGAGAAAAGTCTCACGCTGGATCGCATCACTATCGATAATAGTAGGAGCTATGAAGCCTAACGGCGACGACACAGAGGAACTCTCAATGAAAGCACCTATGTCGGTGTCAAAACCGGCGGATCTCGGGTAGGGGGTCCCGAACTGTGCGTCTAGGCCGGATGGTAACATGAGGCAGGGGACACGATGTTTTACCCAGGTTCGGTCCCTCTTGATGGAGGTAAAACACTACGTCCTGCTTGATTGATATTGATGATATGGGTAGAACAAGAGTAGATCTACCACGAGATCAGAGAGGCTAAACCCTAGAAGCTAGCCTATGGTATGATTGTATGTTATGGTTGTTGTCCTACGGACTAAAACCCTTCGGTTTATATAGACACCGGAGAGGGTTAGGGTTACACAAGGTCGGTTACAAAAGGAGGAGATATCCATATCCATATTGCCGAGCTTGCCTTCCACGCCAAGTAGAGTCCCATCCGGACACGAGACAAAGTCTTCAATCTTGTATCTTCATAGTCTAACAGTCCGGCCAATGGAGATAGTCCGGCTGTCCGGAGACCCCCTAATCCAGGACTCCGTCAATAGGCGTCTCCATAAGTCTGTGTAAACCCAAACGCTTTGATCATCTCATCAAAACGAATGTTCCAACTCCGAGATGCTTGCACCAGCCCATAGATTGTGCGTTGGAGCTTGCACACCTTGTCAGCATTCTTAGGATCGACAAAACCTTCCGGCTGCATCATATACAATTCTTCCTTAAGGAAACCATTAAGGAATGCTGTTTTGATGTCCATTTGCCATATCTCATAATCATATAATGCGGCAATTGCTAACATGATTCGGACGGACTTCAACTTCGCTACGGGTGAGAAAGTCTCATCGTAGTCAACCCCTTGAACTTGTCGGTAACCCTTAGCGACAAGACGAGCCTTATAGATGGTCACATTACCATCCGCGTCTGTCTTCTTCTTAAAGATCCATTTATTTTCTATGGCTCGCCGATCATCGGGCAAGTCAGTCAAAGTCCATACTTCGTTTTCGTACATGGATCCTATCTCGGATTTCATGGCTTCCAGCCATTTGTCGGAATCTGGGTCCGCCATCGTTTCTTCATGGTTCGAAGGTTCACCATTGTCTAACAACATGATTTCCAGGACAGGGTTGCCGTACCACTCTGGTGCGGAACGAGTCCTTGTGGACCTTCGAAGTTCAGTAGCAACTTGATCTGAAGTTTCATGATCATCATCATTAACTTCCTCCCTAGTCGGTGCAGACACCTCAGGAACAATTTCTTGAGCTGCGCCACTCTCCGGATCAAGAGGCAATACTTCATCAAGTTCTACTTTCCTCCCACTTACTTCTTTCAAGAGAAACTCTTTCTCTAGAAAGGATCCATTCTTGGCAACAAAGGTATTGCCTTCGGATCTAAGATAGAAGGTATACCCAATAGTTTCTTTAGGGTATCCTATGAAGACACATTTTTCCGATTTGGGTTCGAGCTTTTCAGGTTGAAGTTTCTTGACATAAGCATCGCATCCCCAAACTTTCAGAAACGACAGCTTAGGTTTCTTGCCAAACCACAATTCATACGGTGTCGTCTCAACGGATTTCGACGGAGCCCTATTTAAAGTGAATGCGGCAGTCTCTATAGCATAACCCCAAAATGATAGCGGTAGATTGGTAAGAGACATCATAGATCGTACCATATCCAATAGGGTGCGATTACGACGTTCGGACACACAATTGCGCTGTGGTGTTCCAGGCGGCGTGAGTTCTGAAACTATTCCACATTTCCTTAAGTGTGTGCCAAATTCGTGACTCAAATATACTCCCCCACAATCTGATCATAAGAACTTGATTTTCCTGTCACGTTGATTCTCAACCTCACTCTGAAATTCCTTGAACTTTTCAAAGGTCTCAGACTTGTGTTTCATTAAGTAGACATACCCATATCTACTTAAGTCATCAGTGAGGGTGAGGACATAACGATAGCCACCGCGAGCCTCAATGCTCATTGGACTGCACACATCAGTATGTATGATTTCCAATAAGTTGGTTGCTCGCTCAATTG
Source organism: Triticum dicoccoides (assembly GCF_002162155.2). Lineage (NCBI taxonomy): Eukaryota > Viridiplantae > Streptophyta > Magnoliopsida > Poales > Poaceae > Triticum > Triticum dicoccoides. The sequence continues at coordinate 197,952,658 of NC_041382.1, forward strand.
TTCCGGAGAACGGAGTCTTGGTCATTTTACCCATGAGGCATGGTTCGCATGTGTCAAATGATTCATAATCAAGAGACTCCAAAAGTCCATCTGCATGGAGTTTCTTCATGCGTTTGACACCAATGTGACCAAGGCGGCAGTGCCACAAGTATGTGGGACTATCATTATCAACCTTACATCTTTTGGCATTCACACTATGAATGTGTGTAACATCACATTCGATATTAAATAAGAATAAACCATTGACCAGCGGGCATGACCATAAAACATGTCTCTCATATAAATAGAACAACCATTATTCTCAGATTTAAATGAGTAGCCATCTCGCATTAAACGAGATCCAGATACAATGTTCATGCTCAAAGCTGGTACTAAATAACAATTATTGAGGTTTAAAACTAATCCCGTAGGTAAATGTAGAGGTAGCATGCCGACGGCGATCACATCGACCTTGGAACCATTCCCGATGCACATTGTCACCTCGTCCTTCGCCAGTCTCCGTTTATTCTGCAGTTCCTATTTTGAGTAACAAATATGAGCATCTGCACCGGTATCAAATACCCAGGAGCTACTACGAGTGCTGGTAAGGTACACATCAATAACATGTATATCACATATACCTTTGGTATTGCCGGCCTTCTTTTCCACTAAGTACTTGGGGAAGTTCCGCTTCCAGTGACCGTTTCCCTTGCAATAAAAGCACTCAGTCTCAGGCCTGGGTCCATTCTTTGACTTCTTCCCGGCAGCTTTCTTCCCGGGCGCGGCAACTCCCTTGCCGTCCTTCTTGAAGTTCTTTTTACCCTTGCCTTTCTTGAACTTAGTGGTTTTATTCACCATCAACACTTGATGTTCCTTTTTGATTTCCACCTCCGTTGATTTAAGCATTGAATATACCTCGGGAATGGTCTTTTCCATCCCCTGCATATTGAAGTTCATCACAAAGCTCTTGTAGCTAGGTGGGAGCGACTGAAGGATTCTGTCAACGACCGCATCATCCGGGATATTAACTCCCAGCTGAGACAAGCGGTTATGCAGCCCAGACATTTTGAGTATTGGCTCGCCGATAGAACTGTTCTCCTCCATCTTACAACTGTAGAACTTGTCAGAGACTTCATATGTGTCGACCCGGACATGAGCTTGGAAAACCATTTTCAGCTCTTGGAACATCTCATATGCTCCGTGTTGCTCAAAACGCTTTTGGAGCCCCGGTTCTAAGCTGTAAAGCATGCCGCACTGAACCAGGGAGTAATCATCACTACGTGTCTGCCAAGCATTCATAATGTCTTGTTCTGCAGGGAAAACAGGTGCTTCACCTAGCAGTGCATCAGGACATATGCTTTCCTGGCAGCTATGAGGATAATCCTCAGGTTACGGACCCAGTCCATGTAGTTGTTGCCATCGTCTTTCAGTATGGTTTTCTCTAGGAACATGTCGAAGTTGAGGGCAACATTAGCGTGGGCCATTTGATCTACAAGACATATTGCAAAGATTTTAGACTATCTTCATGATAATTAAGTTCATCTAATCAAATTATTAATGAACTCGCACTCAGATAGACATCCCTCCAGTCATCTAAGTGATACATGATTCGAGTCAACTAGGTCATGTCCGATCATCACGTGAGACGGACTAGTCATCGGTGAACATTTTCATGTTGATCGTATCTTCTATACGACTCATGTTCGACCTTTCGGTCTTCCGTGTTCCGAGGCCATGTCTGTACATGCTAGGCTCGTCAAGTCAACCTAAGTGTATTGCGTGTGTAAATCTGGCTTACACCCGCTGTATGCGAACATTAGAACCTATCACACCCGATCATCACGTGGTGCTTCGGAATAACGAACCTTAGCAACGGTGCACAGTTAGGGGGAACACTTTCTTGAAATTATTGCGAGGGATCATCTTATTTATGCTACCGTCGTTCTAAGCAAATAAGATGTAAAACATGATAAACATCACATGCAATCAAATAGTGACATGATATGGCCAATATCATTTTGCTCCTTTTGATCTCCATCTTCGGGGCGCTATGATCATCATCATCACCGGCATGACACCGTGATCTCCATCATCATGATCTCCATCATCGTGTCTTCATGTCTCGTCAATCATTACTTCTACTACTATAGCTAACGGTTAGCGATAAAGTAAAGTAATTACATGACGTTTATGTTGACACGCAGGTCATAAATAAATTAAGACAACTCCTATGGCTCCTGCCGGTTGTCATACACATCGACATGCAAGTCGTGAATCCTATTACAAGAACATGATCAAACTCATACATCACGTATATCATTCATCACATCCTTTTGGCCATATCACATCACACGGCACATGCTGCAAAAACAAGTTAGACGTCCTCTAATTGTTGTTGCAAGTTTTTACGTGGCTGCTATAGGTTTCTAGCCAGAAAGTTTCTTACCTACACCAAAACCACAACGTGATATGCCAATTTCTATTTACCCTTCATAAGGACCCTTTTCATCGAATCCGATCTGACTGAAGTGGGAGAGACAGACACCCGCTAGCCACCTTATGCAACTTGTGCATGTCAGTCGGTGGAACCAGTCTCACGTAAGCGTACGTGTAAGGTCGGTCCGGGCCGCTTCATCCCACGATACCGCCGAATCAAGATAAGACTAGTAACGGCAAGTAAATTGACAAAATCAACGCCCAGAACAACTTGTGTTCTACTCGTGCATAGAAACTACGCATAGACCTAGCTCATGATGCCACTATTGGGGAACATAGCAGAATTTTAAAATTTTCTACGCATCACCAAGACCAATCTATGGAGTCATCTAGCAACGAGGGATAGGGGAGTGCATCTAGATACCCTTGTAGATCGCGAGCGGAAGAGTTCACGAGAACGGGGTTGATGGAGTCATACTCGTCGTGATCCAAATCACTGATGACCGAGCGCCGAACGGACGGCACCTCCGCGTTCAACACACGTATGGTTGGGAGAGAAGTCTCCTCCTTCTTGATCCAGCAAGGGAAGGAGAGGTTGATGGAGATCCTGCAGCACGACGGCGTGGTGGTGGAAGTAGCGGGATCCCGGCAGGGCTTCGCCAAGCGCAAGCGGGGAGGAGGAGGTGTCACGGGAGGGAGGGAGGCGCCAGGGACTTGGGTGCGGCTGCCCTCCCTCCCCTCCACTATATATTGGGGGCCTGGGGGGCGCCAGCCCCTACAGATCCCATCTAAGGGGAGGGGGCGGTGGCCTAGGGGTGGCTTGGCCCCCAAGGCAGGTGGAGGCGCCCCCACCCCCTAGGGTTTCCAACCCTAGGCGCAAGGGAGGCCCAAATGGGGGGCGCACCAGCCCACCAGGGGCAAGTTCCCTTCCCACTTCAGCCCATGAGGCCCTCCGGGATAGGTGGCCCCACCCGGTGGACCCCCGGGACCCTTCCGGTGGTCCCGGTACAATACCGGTGACCCCCGAAACTTTCCTGGTGGCCAAAACTGGACTTCCTATATATAAATCTTTACCTCCGGACCATTCCGGAACTCCTCGTGACGTCCGGGATCTCATCCGGGACTCCGAACAGCTTTCGGGTTACCGCATACTAATATCTCTACAACCCTAGCGTCACCGAACCTTAAGTCTGTAGACCCTACGGGTTCGAGAACCATGCAGACATGACCGAGACAACTCTGCGGCCAATAACCAACAGCGGGATCTGGATACCCATGTTGGCTCCCACATATTCCACGATGATCTCATCGGATGAACCAAGATGTCGAGGATTCAATCAATCCTGTATTCAATTCCCTTTGTCAATCGGTACATTACTTGCCCGAGATTCGATCGTCGGTATTCCAATACCTCATTCAATCTCGTTACCGGCGAGTCACTTTACTCCTTCCATAACACATCATCCTGTGACCAACCCTTAGTCACATTGAGCTCATTACGATGATGTTTTACCGAGTGGGCCCAGAGATACCTCTCTGTCATGCGGAGTGACAAATCCCAGTCTCGATTCGTGCCAACCCAACAGACACTTTCGGAGATACCCGTAGTGCACCTTTATAGTCACCCAGTTACGTTGTGACGTTTGGCACACCCAAAGTATTCCTACAATATCCGGGAGTTTCACAATCTCATGGTCTAAGGAAAAGATACTTGACATTAGAAAAGCTCTAGCAGACGAACTACACGATCTTGTGCTATGCTTAAGAATGGGTCTTGTCCATCACATCATTCTTCTAATGATGTGATCCCGTTATCAATGACATCTAATGTCCATAGTCAGGAAACCATGACTATCTGTTGATCAACGAGCTAGTCAACTAGAGGCTCACTAGGGACATGTTGTGGTCTATATATTCACACATGTATTACGATTTCCGGATAACACAATTGTAGCATGAACCATAGACAATTATCATGAACAAGGAAATATAATAATAACCATTTTATTATTGCCTCTAGGGCATATTTCCAACAGCGTGGGAGGGGGAAGGGATCCTTTGGGCAAGCTTTATTGAGATCATTGAAATCGACACAAAGGCGCCAGGATTTGTCCTTCTTTGGTACCATCACTAGGTTAGCTAGCCAGTCCGGGTGTTTTATTTCTCTAATGAATCCGGCCTCCAGTAACTTGTCTAGTTCCTCTCCCATGGACTGTCTCTTAGGTTCGGAGAAATGCCGAAGAGCTTGCTTGATCGGTTTGAATCCCTTCAGGATATTGAGGCTATGCTCGGCCAGCCTGCGTGGGATTCCTGTAATGTCTGAGGGATGCCAGGCAAATATGTCCCAGTTCTCGCGCAGGAACTCTCGCAGTGCGGCGTCCACCACGGGGTTTAACTGTGCGCCGATGGAGACTGTTTTTGTAGGGTTCGTTGGGTGGACTTGGAATTTGACTATTTCGTCCGCTGGTTTAAAAGAGGTGGACTTGGATCTCTTGTCGAGTATCACGTTGTCCCTGTCCAGTATGGAGCGTAGCATGGTTAATTCCTCAGCTGAGAGGGCTTCGGATAATGCCTCGAGGGCCAGTGCGGCTATTCTGTTTTCGGCGCGGAGTGCTATGTCCGGATCGCTGGCGAGAGTGATGATTCCGTTGGGCCCGGGCATTTTGAGCTTCATGTACCCGTAATGGGGTATGGCTTGGATGATTGTGAATGCCTCCCGTCCTACCACATCTAGTGGAATGTAATTTCGTCGGACCTGTGGTATCCGGCGTGCCGAATACCACATCTAGTGTGATTTTCCCAGCACATCGTGCTTCCCAATTGGGGATGATTCCCCTAAAGGTTGTGCTACTTTGCTCGATGCGGTTCCAGTCTATTTCCATCTTTTGAAGAGTTTCCTCATAGATGAGGTTTAATCCACTACCGTCGTCCATGAGTACTATGGTGAGTCGAAAGCCGTCCACAATTGGACCGAGGACTAGTGCGGCTGGTGCTCGGGCTGTTTGGAATTTAGGTTCGTCACTGGCATTGAAGGTAATAGCCGTGTCACTCCATGGATTTATTACTGCTATGTGGGAGATTTCGGCCATGCTGCGGAGTGTTCGCTTGCGCCTATTATTTGACGCGAAGGTCTCAAAGACTGTTAACACTGTATTGTTATCCACGGGATGGTGCTCTTTGGTATTTGGGAGAAGATGATCCTCACCACTTTTGGCCACCTGCCGGAGTATGCAACATGCTCTAAGGTTTTGCGTTGGTATTGTATCCGCTGTACTATGAATTTTGCAGGGTCCGTTGAGCCATCCCTCCAGTACGGTTCCATGCCCTGTAGAGGGTTTTTGCTTTTTGATAGTTGACCCGGGTGTATTGTTATAATGCACCCTTTTATTTCGGACTTGGTTTGTATTCAGGGCCGGATTATCCCAAAAGTTTGTTTCGGTTTTCCAGGCACTTTCCATCGCACAGTACTTTCGTACTATGGACGCCAAGTCAGCGAAGCGTGTTATCTCACGACGATTTATGGCGTTTAAGGATTCCCTTGTTCGTGCAATTATTGCAGAAAAATAGGATTGCGTCTTCCTCGCGACAGTGCTTAACCTTGTTCATCGCAAGGAGGAATCTGGCCCAATAGTGATGTACTGTTTCCTGGGGCTCTTGCCTGATGTAGGAAAGATTGCCTATGTTCGGGTGGGTGGGTGGAATTGAATCCGAACCCTTACCCGATCTGGGATCCAGGGGCCGAGGAGTTTCCAATTTTGGAAGTTCCGGTTCCGGGGTGTTACCCGATAATCCTGGCCCGCTGCCTGACTCTAAGTTCAGGGATTGGATGTTGTCCTCCTGCGAATGGGCGTCCGACTTGGAGAGCTTGGGAATCCGGACATAGTTGGTCCTCAAGATAGAGGAAAGGTTGCCACATTGTTCCTCCACCACTGCAATATGATGGGTGATTGGTGGAGAGTTAATCTCCCTTTGATCGGGTTTAAGCCCAGTCCGATCATAGTCCGTAGCGACTACCAAGGAGGCGATGCGATCCAAGAGCTCGTTTAAGGAGGCGAGCTCCATTGGATCCATCTATTCGACGAGTGCCGATTTGACGTGGAGGTTGTTTTCGATGACCCGAGAAGTCATCGTCGGCGCGGCGGCCAAGCAGGCGGTCATGATGAAGCCGTCTAGCCGGAGAGTTTGGCCGACAGCCAAAGCTCCTCCAGCAGTAGTGCCGTCTCTAAAGACGAGACGAGACATCCTTCCTTCTGGCGACGGCACAGAGGAACTCTCAATAAAAGCACCAATGTCGGTGTCAAAACTGGCGGATCTCGGGTAGGGGGTCCCGAACTGTGCATCTAAGGCGGATGGTAACAGGAGGCGGGGGACAGGATGTTTTACCCAGGTTCGGGCCCTCTTGATGGAGGTAAAACCCTACGTCCTGCTTGATTAATATTGATGATATGGGTAGTACAAGAGTAGATCTACCATGAGATCAGAGAGGCTAAACCCTAGAAGCTAGCCTATGGTATGATTGTATGTTGTCCTACGGACTAAAACCCTCCGGTTTATATAGACACCGGAGGGGGCTAGGGTTACACAAGTTCGGTTACAAAGGAGGAGATATACATATCCATATTGTCTAGCTTGCCTTCCACGCCAAGTAGAGTCACATCCGGACACGGGACGAAGTCTTCAATCTTGTATCTTCATAGTCCAACAGTCCGGCCAAAGGATATAGTCTGGCCATCCGGAGACCCCCTAATCCAGGACTCCCTCACCCAACATTCTCTATGGGTGTGATTTGCATGTTTATCGGGGGTGTTGTGGATCTGACATAGTGTGTGCGGAATCTTGTTCAGGCTGGACAGTTCGTCTCTATTGCCTTTGGAGGGCAGCTTTTGCTGACCTAGCCAAGAGCTTCGGAATCCGGCGTTTACTGTCGTGCTCTTCGGGATGTCTTCTTTATTCCGGTGCTTGTTTTTGCTGCGTTGTGGCTTCCCGTTTCCATCCCTGACTTCGGATGTACTTGGGTCGCTGGTGCTGCACCGGGCTAACCAGTTGTCCTTGCCCGCGCAAAAGCGGGTCATGTGGCTTGTTAATGCTTCCATTGTTCTCAGCTTTTCTTGGCCGAGGTGACTGGCAAGCCATTCGACTCGAACACTGTGCTCGAAAGATGCTAAGGCTTCAGCATTCAGACAGTCGACTATTTGGTTCTTTTTCGTGAGAAACTTTTTCCAAAGCTTTCGGGCTGACTCTCCGGGCTGTTGAGTTATATGACTTAAATCGTCTGCGTCTGGTGGTCGGACATAGGTCCCTAGAAAGTTTGCCCGAAAAGCGTCTTCAAGCTCTTCCTAGCTTCCAATGGAGTTTTCGGGGAGGCTTTTATGAAGGAAATATGCCCTAGAGGCAATAATAAAGTTATTATTTATTTCCTTATAATCATGATAAATGTTTATTATTCATGCTAGAATTGTATTAACCGGAAACATAATACATGTGTGAATACATAGACAAACAGAGTGTCACTAGTATGCCTCTACTTGACTAGCTCGTTAATCAAAGATGGTTATGTTTCCTAACCATGAACAATGAGTTGTTATTTGATTAACGAGGTCACATCATTAGTAGAATGATCTGATTGACATGACCCATTCCATTAGCTTAGCACCCGATCGTTTAGTATGTTGCTATTGCTTTCTTCATGACTTATACATGTTCCTATGACTATGAGATTATGCAACTCCCGTTTACCGGAGGAACACTTTGGGTACTACCAAACGTCACAATGTAACTGGGTGATTATAAAGGAGTACTACAGGTGTCTCCAATGGTCGATGTTGGGTTGGCGTATTTCGAGATTAGGATTTGTCACTCCGATTGTCGGAGAGGTATCTCTGGGCCCTCTAGGTAATACACATCACATAAGCCTTGCAAGCATTACAACTAATATGTTAGTTGTGAGATGATGTATTACGGAACGAGTAAAGAGACTTGCCGGTAACGAGATTGAACTAGGTATTGGATACCGACGATCGAATCTCGGGCAAGTAACATACCGATGACAAAGGGAACAACGTATGTTGTTATGCGGTCTGACCGATAAAGATCTTCGTAGAATATGTAGGAGCCAATATGGGCATCCAGGTCCCGCTATTGGTTATTGACCGGAGACGTGTCTCGGTCATGTCTACATTGTTCTCGAACCCGTAGGGTCCGCACACTTAAGGTTACGATGACAGTTATATTATGAGTTTATGCATTTTGATGTACCGAAGGTTGTTCGGAGTCCCGGATGTGATCACGGACATGACGAGGAGTCTCGAAATGGTCGAGACATAAAGATTGATATATTGGAAGTCTATGTTTGGACATCGGAAGTGTTCCGGGTGAAATCGGGATTTTACCGGAATACCGGGAGGGTTACCGGAACCCCCCGGGAGCCATATGGGCCATCATGGGCCTTAGTGGAAAGGAGAAAGGGGCAGCCCAAGGGGGCTGCGCGCCTCCCCCCTTCCCCTAGTCCTAGTAGGACTAGGAGAGGTGGCCGGCCACCCCTCTCCCTCTTTCCCCCTTGGGAATCCTAGTTGGAATAGGATTGGGGGGGGGGAGTCCTACTCCCGATAGGAGTAGGACTCCTCCTGCGCCACCTCCTCCTGGCCGGCGCCTCCTCCCCCCTTGGCTCCTTTATATACAGAGGCAGGGGCACCTCTAAACACACAAGTTGACACAAGTTGATCCACGTGATCGATTCCTTAGCCGTGTGCGGTGCCCCCTGCCACCATATTCCTCGATAATACTGTAGCGGAGTTTAGGCGAAGCCCTGCTGCTGTAGTTCATCAAGATCGTCACCACGCCGTCGTGCTGACGAAACTCTTCCCCGACACTTTGCTGGATCGGAGTCCGGGGATCGTCATCGAGCTGAACGTGTGCTCGAACTCGGAGGTGCCGTAGTTTCGGTGCTTGATCGGTTGGATCGTGAAGACGTACGACTACTTCCTCTACGTCGTGTCATCGCTTCCGCAGTCGGTCTGCGTTGGGTACGTAGACAACACTCTCCTCTCGTTGCTATGCATCACATGATCCTGTGTGCGCGTAGGAAATTTTTTGAAATTACTACGAAACCCAACAGTGGCATCCGAGCCAGGTTATTGATGTTGATGTTATATGCACGAGTAGAACACAAGTAAGTTGTGGACGATACAAGTCATACTGCCTACCAGCATGTCATATTTTGGTTCGGCGGTATTGTTGGACGAGACGACCCAGACCAACCTTACGCGTACGCTTACGCGAGACCGGTTCCCTCGACGTGCTTTGCACAGAGATGGCTTGCGGGCGACTGTCTCTCCAACTTTAGTTGAACCAAGTATGGCTACGCCCGGTCCTTGCGAAGGTTAAAATGGAGTCTATTTGACAAACTATCGTTGTGGTTTTGATGCGTAGGTGAGATTGGTTCTTACTTAAGCCCGTAGCAGCCACGTAAAACATGCAACAACAAAGTAGAGGACGTCTAACTTGTTTTTGCAGGGCATGTTGTGATGTGATATGGTCAAAGCATGATGCTGAATTTTATTGTATGAGATGATCATGTTTTGTAACCGAGTTATCGGCAACTGGCAGGAGCCATATGGTTGTCGCTTTATTGTATGCAATGCAATCGCGATGTAATGCTTTACTTTATTACTACGGTAGTGATAGTCGTGGAAGCATAAGATTGGCGAGACGACAACGATGCTACGATGGAGATCAAGGTGTCGCGCCGGTGACGATGGTGATCATGACGGTGCTTCGGAGATGGAGATCACAAGCACGAGATGATGATGGCCATATCATATCACTTATATTGATTGCATGTGATGTTTATCTTTTTATGCATCTTATCTTGCTTTGATTGACGGTAGCATTATAAGATGATCTCTCATTAAATTATCAAGAAGTGTTCTCCCTGAGTATGCACCGTTGCCAAAGTTCGTCGTGCCCAGACACCACGTGATGATCGGGTGTGATAAGCTCTACGTCCATCTACAACGGGTGCAAGCCAGTTTTTGCACACGCAGAATACTCAGGTTAAACTTGACGAGCCTAGCATATGCAGATATGGCCTCGGAACATGGAGACCGAAAGGTCGAGCGTGAATCATATAGTAGATATGATCAACATAACGATGTTCACCATTGAAAACTACTCCATCTCACGTGATGATCGGTTATGGTTTAGTTGATTTGGATCACCTAATCACTTAGAGGATTAGAGGGATGTCTATCTAAGTGGGAGTTCTTAAGTAATATGATTAATTGAACTTAAATTTATCATGAACTTAGTCCTGGTAGTATTTTGCAAATTATGTTGTAGATCAATAGCTTGCGTTGTTGCTTTCATATGTTTATTTTGATATGTTCCTAGAGAATATTGTGTTGAAAAATGTTAGTAGCAATGATGCGGATTCGATCCGTGATCTGAGGTTTATCCTCATTGCTGCACAGAAGAATTATGTCCTTAATGCACCGCTAGGTGACAGACCTATTGCAAGAGCAGATGCAGAAGTTATGAACGTCTGGCTAGCTCAATATGATGACTACTTGATAGTTTAGTGCACCATGCTTAACGGCTTAGAATCGGGACTTCAACGACGTTTTGAACGTCATGGACCATATGAGATGTTCCAGGAATTGAAGTTAATATTTCAAGCAAATACCTGAGTTGAGAGATATGAAGTCTCCAACAAGTTCTATAGCTAAAAGATGGAGGAGAATCGCTCAACTAGTGAGCATGTGCTCAGATTGTCTGGGTACTTCAATCGCTTGAATCAAGTGGGAGTTAATCTTCCAGATAAGATAGTGATTGACAGAATTCTCTAGTCACCATCACCAAGTTAGTAGAACTTCGTGATGAACTATAGTATGCAAGGGATGATTCCCGAGCTCTTCGTGATGTTGAAATCAACGAAGGTAGAAATCAAGAAAGAGCATCAAGTGTTGATGGTTGACAAGATCACTAGTTTCAAGAAAAGGGCAAAGGGAAAGAAAGGGGAACTTCAAGTAGATTGACAAGCAAGTTGTCACTCCCACGAAGAAGCCCAAAGCTGAACCAAAGCCTGAAACTGAGTGCTTACACTGCAAAGGAAATGGTCACTGGAAGCGGAACTACCCTAAATATTTGGTGGATAAGAAGGATGGCAAAGTGAAAAAGGGTATATTTGATATACAGGTGTTTGATGTGTGCTTTACTAGTGTTTATAGCAACCCCTCGGTATTTGGTACTGGTTCAGTTGCTAAGAGTAGTAACTCGAAACGGGAGTTGCAGAATAAACAGAAACTAGTTAAGGGTGAAGTGATGATGTGTGTTGAAAGTAGTTTCAAGATTGATATGATCATCATAGCACACTCCCTATTCTTTCGGGATTAGTGTTAAACCTAAATAAATGTTATTTGGTGTTTGCATTGAGCATGAATATGATTTGATCGTGTTTATTGCAATACGGTTATTCATTTAAGTAAGAGAATAAACTGTTGTTCTGTTTACATGAATAAAACCTTATATGGTTACACACCCAATGAAAATGGTTCATTGGATCTCGATCGTAGTGGTACACATATTCATAATATTGATGCCAAAAGATGCAAAGTTAATAATGATAGTGCAACTTATTTGTGGCACTGCCGTTTGGGTCATATCGGTGTAAAGCGCATGAAGAAACTCCATAAAGATGGATTTTCGGAATCACTTGGTTATGAATCATTTGATGCTTGCGAACCGTGCCTTTTGGGCAAGATGACTAAAACTCCGTTCTTCGGAACAATGGAACGAGTTACTGACTTGTTGGAAATAATACATACTGATGTATGCAGACCAATGAGTATGAAGGCTCGTGGCAAGTATCATTATTTTCTGACCTTCACAAGATGATTTGAGCAGATATGGGTATATCTGCTTGATGAAATATAAGTCTGAAATAGTTGAAAGGTTCAAAGAATTTCAGAGTGAAGTTGAAAATCATCGTAACAAGAAAATAAAGTTTCTGCGATCTGATCGTAGAGATGAATATTTGAGTTACGAGTTTGGTCTTCAATTAAAACAATGTGGAATAGTTTCACAGCTCACGCCACCTGGAACACCACAACGTTATGGTGTGTCCGAACGTCGTAACCGCACTTTATTGGATATGGTGCAATCTATGATGTCTCTTACTGATTTACCAATATTGTTTTGGGGTTATACATTAGAGACAGCTGCATTCACGTTAAATAGGGCACCATCAAAATCCGTTGAGACGACGCCTTATGAACTGTGGTTTGGCAAGAAACCAAAGTTGTCATTTCTTAAAGTTTGGGGCTGCGATGCTTATGTGAAAAAGCTTCAACCTGATAAGCTCGAACCCAAATCGGAGAAATGTGTCTTCATAGGATACCCAAAGGAAACTGTTGGGTACACCTTCTATCACAGATCCGAAGGCAAAACATTCGTTGCTAAGAATGGATCATTTCTAGAGAAGGAGTTTCTCTCGAGGGAAGTGAGTGGGAGGAAAGTAGAACTTGATAAGGTAACTGTACCTACTCCCTTATTGGAAAGTAGTTCATCACAGAAAACTGTTTCAGTGACACCTACACCAGTTAGTGAGGAAGCCAATGATAATGATCATGAAACTTCAGATCAAGATACTACTGAACCGCGTAGATCAACCAGAGTAAGATACGCACCAGAGTGGTACGGTAATCCTGTTCTGGAAGTCATGTTACTAGACCATGATGAACCTACGAACTATGAGGAAGCGATGATGAGCCCAGATTCCGCGAAATGGCTCGAGGCCATAAAATCTGAGATATGATCCATGTATGAGAACAAAGTATGGACTTTGATTGACTTGCTCGATGATCAGCAAGCTATCTTAAATGAATGGATCTTCAAGAGGAAGACGGACGTTGATAGTAGTGTTACTATCTACAAAGCTAGACTTGTCGAAAAAGGTTTTTGACAAAGTTCAAGGTGTTGAATACAATGAGATTTTCTCACTCGTATTGATGCTTAAGTCCGTCCAAATCATGTTAGCAATTGCCGCATTTTATGATTATGAAATTTGGCAGATGGATGTCAAAACTGCATTCCTGAATGGATTTCTGGAAGAAGAGTTGTATATGATGCAACCGGAAGGTTTTGTCAATCCTAAAGGTGCTAACAAAATGTGCAAGTTCCAGTGATCCATCTATGGACTGGTACAAGCATCTCGGAGTTGGAATATACGCTTTGATAAGTTGATCAAAGCATATAGTTTTATATGGACTTACGATGAAGCCTGTATTTACAATAAAGTGAGTGGGAGCACTACAGCCTTTCTGATTAGTATATGTGAGTGACATATTGTTGATCAGAAATGATGTAGAATTTTTCTGCAAAGCATAAAGGAGTGTTTTAAAGGAGTTCTTTAAAAGTAAAAGACCTCAGTAAAAACTACTTTCATATTGAGCATCAAGATCTATTGAGATAGATCAAGACGCTTGATAAGATTTTCAATGAGTACATACCTGGGCAAGATTTTGAAATAGTTCAAAATGGAACAGTCAAAGAAAGAGTTCTTGCCTATGTTGCAAAGGTATGAAATTGAGTAAGACTCAAAGCCCGACCACAGCAGAAAATAGAAAGAGAATGAAAAGTCATTCCCTGTGCCTCAGTCATAGGTTCTATAAAGTATGTTATGCTATGTACCAGACCTATTGTATACCTTGCTCTGAATTTGGCAAGAGAGTACAATAGTGATCTAGGAGTAGATCACTGGACATTGGTCAAGAATATCCTTAGTAAGGACTAAGGAGATGTTTCTCGATTATGGAGGTGATAAAAGAGTTTGTTGTAAAAGTTACATCAGTGCAAACTTTTACACTGATCCAGATGACACTAAGTCTCAACCTGGATACATATTGAAAGTGAGAGCAATTAGCTAGAGTAGCTCCGTGCAGAGCATTGTTGACATAAATTTGCAAAATACTTACGGATCTGAATGTGACAGACCCGTTGACTAAGATTCTCTCACAAGCAAAACATGATCGCACTTTAAAACCCTTTGGGTGTTGATCACATATCGATGTGAACTATGGGTGTTAATCACATGGTGATGTGAACTATTGCTGTTAAATCACATGGCGATGTGAACTAGATTATTGACTCTAGTGCAAGTGGGAGACTGAAGGAAATATGCCCTAGAGGCAATAATAAAGTTATTATTTATTTCCTTATAATCATGATAAATGTTTATTATTCATGCTAGAATTGTATTAACCGGAAACATAATACATGTGTGAATACATAGACAAACAGAGTGTCACTAGTATGCCTCTACTTGACTAGCTCGTTAATCAAAGATGGTTATGTTTCCTAACCATGAACAATGAGTTGTTATTTGATTAACGAGGTCACATCATTAGTAGAATGATCTGATTGACATGACCCATTCCATTAGCTTAGCACCCGATCGTTTAGTATGTTGCTATTGCTTTCTTCATGACTTATACATGTTCCTATGACTATGAGATTATGCAACTCCCGTTTACCGGAGGAACACTTTGGGTACTACCAAACGTCACAACGTAACTGGGTGATTATAAAGAGTACTACAGGTGTCTCCAATGGTCGATGTTGGGTTGGCGTATTTCGAGATTAGGATTTGTCACTCCGATTGTCGGAGAGGTATCTCTGGGCCCTCTCGGTAATACACATCACATAAGCCTTGCAAGCATTACAACTAATATGTTAGTTGTGAGATGATGTATTACGGAACGAGTAAAGAGACTTGCCGGTAACGAGATTGAACTAGGTATTGGATACCGACGATCGAATCTCGGGCAAGTAACATACCGATGACAAAGGGAACAACGTATGTTGTTATGCGGTCTGACCGATAAAGATCTTCGTAGAATATGTAGGAGCCAATATGGGCATCCAGGTCCCGCTATTGGTTATTGACCAGAGACGTGTCTCGGTCATGTCTACATTGTTCTCGAACCCGTAGGGTCCGCACGCTTAAGGTTACGATGACAGTTATATTATGAGTTTATGCATTTTGATGAACCGAAGGTTGTTCGGAGTCCCGGATGTGATCACGGACATGACGAGGAGTCTCGAAATGGTCGAGACGTAAAGATTGATATATTGGAAGCCTATATTTGGATATCGGAAGTGTTCCGGGTGAAATCGGGATTTTACCGGAATACCGAGAGGGTTACCGGAACCCCCCGGGAGCTATTTGGGCCATAGTGGGCCTTAGTGGAAAAGAGAAAGGGGCTGCCCTAGATGGGCTGCGCGCCACCCCCTTCCCCTAGTCCTATTAGGACTAGGAGAGGTGGCCGGCCCCCTCCTCCTCTTTTCCCCTCCGAGGAATCCTAGTTGGACTAGGATTGGAGGGGGAATCCTACTCCCAGTGGGAGTAGGACTCTCCTGCGCCTCCCCCCTTGGCCGGCCAGCCTCCCCTCCTCTCCTCCTTTATATACGGAGGCAGGGGCACCTCTAAACACACAAGTTGACACAAGTTGATCCACGTGATCGATTCCTTAGCCGTGTGCGGTGCCCCCTGCCACCATATTCCTCGATAATACTGTAGCGGAGTTTAGGCGAAGCCCTGCTGCTGTAGTTCATCAAGATCGTCACCACGCCGTCGTGCTGACGAAACTCTTCCCCGACACTTTGCTGGATCGGAGTCCGAGGATCGTCATCGAGCTGAACGTGTGCTCGAACTCGGAGGTGCCGTAGTTTCGGTGCTTGATCGGTTGGATCGTGAAGACGTACGACTACTTCCTCTACGTCGTGTCATCGCTTCCGCAGTCGGTCTGCGTTGGGTACGTAGACAACACTCTCCTCTCGTTGCTATGCATCACATGATCCTGTGTGCGCGTAGGAAATTTTTTGAAATTACTACGAAACCCAACATTTTAAGCCAGTGCCGAGCTGGCCCTTTGAGCCTGAGGGGTAAGTACTTGATGGCGTGGAGATCGTCTCCTCGAGCCATGTGGATATGGAGGATGTAGTCCTCAATCCAGACCCCAGGGTCTGTCGTTCCGTCGTACGCCTCTATGTTTACAGGTTTGAATCCCTCTGGAAATTCATGGTCCAGCACCTCATCGGTGAAACATAGGGGGTGTGCGGCACCCCTGTATTTGGGTGTACCGTGGTGTTCGGATTTTTGTTGTGTTGCATTGCGTGCCGGAGCGCGCTTGCTTGGCCCGTAGATGGATCTAGTTGTGCCGTCCTATTGATGCGAGCCCTCACGTGGATCGCATACTGGCTTGTGTACAGCGTTGTTTTCCGCTCTATGTTGGCCACGAGGTCGTCTATCCGACTGGACGGCTGTTTTGTTTTTTGATTGCGGGGGATCTAAGGCCTCCTCATCGAATTCAGGTAGCAGCTTTCACTTCAGGTAGCTCTTTGTGTGGCGACTACTGCCGTATTTTGTTGCAGTGTTGAGTACTTCACTCCATCTAATTCTGAGTGTGTCTTGTGCAGCCTTGAGCCTTTGCTTCTGCTTTTTCAGACTCCTCGTAGTGGCAACAAGCCTTTGATGGGTATTCTGTTGCTCCGGGTGCCTGTCCGGTGTGATGTCATCCGGACTGTTATCTTCGCCGGAGTCGGGTTGTTCGGTTTGATTCTCCGTGTTGCCGTGATCGGACGGTGGTTCAATGCCATGTTTATCGTCCGCTGGCTCACCCTGCTCTATCGTTGGGTCTATATGATTGCTGTTTCTGCCGAGGTGGGATTTGGAGTGGCGCTTACGCCGCCGCTTTGACTGCTTCTCGAGGGATCGATCCTTCGCTGCGTCCTTCCGTTCCTCGTCATCGTTTTCTTTGGGTGTGTCCACCATGTATACATTATATGATGAAGTGGGCATCCAGTGCCCTGTGGGCAGTGGCTCCTGTTCGTCTCCTGCATCGTCATCCATACTGTCGATGTCTTCGGAGTGGAAGTCGAGCATGTCGGTCAAATCATCGACTGTGGCTACTAAGTGGGTGGTGGGTGGGCAGAGAATTTCTTCGTCATCCGCATCCCAATCCTGCCAGACATAGTCGGCTAGGACTCTCCTGACAACGAGAGAGACCTTAATGAGTTCAGTAGGTCGCCGAAGGGTGAGTGCTGAAAGATATCGGCGGAGGTGAACTGCATGATCGGCGCCCAGTCGGATTCGATAGGCACGGGCGAAGGCGGTTCGAAGTCCGTGGCCGGGGGAGAATCCGGTAGTTTGGCATCACGGCTCTTGTCAAGGGTAAGGTCGATACTTGGCTTGATCACTGCTGAGAATGCGGCCTCCGTGGCGGGGTCTATCCACCCATCCATGGATGTCACAATTGGCTCCGAATTGAGGGTCGGAGCGGTTGTCGGTGCGGTCTCCCGAACACTGTCCGATGGTAGATCTAAATCATGCTCATCGTGACCATGCGGCGCACTTGACAGGGGCCCGAATCCGTCGAGGATCAAGTCTCCGTGGATATCGGCCGTGTAGTTTAAGCTTCCGAACCTGACATGGTGGCCAGGGGCGTAACTCTCGATCTGCTCTAGATGGCCAAGCGAGTTGGCCCGCGGTGCGAAGCCGCCGTATACAAAGATCTGTCCGGGGAGAAAAGTCTCACCCTAGACTGCATCCCTATCGATGATCGAAGGAGCCATCAAGCCTAACGATGACAACACAGAGGAACTCTCAATGAAAGCACCAATGTCGGTGTCAAAACTGGCGGATCTCGGGTTTGGGGTCCCGAATTGTGCGTCTAGGCGGATGGTGACAGGAGGCAGGGGACACGATGTTTACCCAGATTCGGGCCCTCTTGATGGAGGTAATACCCTACGTCCTGCTTGATTGTTCTTGATAATATGACTAGTATAAGAGTTGATCTACCACCCGATCAGAGAGGCTAAACCCTAGAAGCTAGCCTATGGTATGATTGTTGGTGTTGGTCCTATGGACTAAACCCTCCGGTTTATATAGAAACCGGACGGGGCTAGGGTACACAGAGTCGGTTACAAGGAAGGAAATCTACATATCCGTACTGCCGAGCGTGCCTTCCATGCCAAGGAGAGTCCCATCCGGACACGGGACGAAGTCTTCAATCTTGTATCTTTATAGTCCAACAGTCCGGCCAAAGGATATACTCCGGTTGTGCGGATACCCCATAATCCAGGACTCCCTCAGAGCACCTCGGCCTCCCCCGCGCCAGGGTGGCATCATCGCTCCAACATGCACGGTCCAGCGGCGCGACCCACCGCACCGCGCGCCAGTGCACGAGGAAAGAAGCTGCCAAGAGACTCCCCGTCCCGAAGGAAGTGCCTCCGCCACTCCCAGCTCCGCTATGCCAGGATTGCTTGCTGTGACAGGGCCATGCGCCGCGTGCCGCGGTGGCGCAGGGGCACCACGACCATGCTCCACCTCCAAGGTGAACCCCGGTGACCACGGCCGGCTGCCACGCCTTCACCCCCGAGCCGCGTAGTGTCGCTTGGCCAGGCAAGTTCAAGCCAGACCTACCTCCATGCTACGACGGCACCCCCGACCCTGCAGAGTTCTTACAGCTCTACGAGCTGAGCATCGAGGTGGCCAGCAGCAACGAGAAAGTCATGGCGAACTGGTTCCCCATGGCTCTCAAGGATGGCACCCGCTCCTGGCTCCTGAACCTGCCTCCTGGCTCCATCTCTTCCTGGGACGAGATGCGCGACCGTTTCGTCGCCAACTTCCAGGGCACTCACGACCGCCCCCCGGCCGTGGGTGACCTATGCCGCGTCAAGCAACAACCAGGGGAGACCCTCCAGAAGTACATCCAACACTTCAACAACGTTCGTCTCAAGATCCCCAAGGTGACGGATGAGTACATCATCTTTGCGTTCTCCGATGGCGTCTGCGACATCAAGATGAAGGAGGAGCTCGCCATCCATGAGGAGTTGTGCACATCCCTGGAGCTGTTCAACCTGGCGACCAAGTGCGCAAGGTCTAAGGAAGGACACCTTTCCCTCCTCGAGCTCCCAGCTGCCGACCCAGAGGAGAAGAAATCCAAGGCCAAGGACATGAAGCGCAAGGGAGTCACCGTGCTTGCAGTAGAGCCGGACACGAAACATGGCAGGGACCAGCCTGAGTCATCCAAGGGCAGCCGACCGTTCTGCGCCTTCCACAACATACACAGCCACAACACCAACGATTGCCAAGAGCTTAGAGCCATGTGGGACGGATGCTTCGGTCGACGCCCCGAGCACAACGACCGAGGCTACGGCCGAGGAGGAGGACGCGACAGAGGACGCTGGGACGACTGGTGCCCACGCCAGGAGTGGTGCTACTAGCCTCATTAGGACCGCTGGCAGGATCAGCCTTGCGAAGGTTCCTGGAGGGATCAGCCTCGCGAGGACCTTCCTCAGGGCAATGCCGGGCTTCCTCCACTGCCGCCACCAAGAAGGAACGATGGCCACCACCAAGACGAGGGGGCTGGGGGCGCCCAGGAGCCGCGTGCTATCGCCTGCATCTTGGGATTAGCTCAAGCCCCAGCCTCACAGTGTATCTTCAAGCAGTTTGCTCGCGAGGTGAACGCAGTCCTTCCCAAGCTCGAGGCTACACGCCCACTCAGGTCGTCCAAGTGCGACATTACCTTTAGCTCAGCACACCAGCTCAAGTGCACGGCCACCAATGGCGCTCTCCCAATGCTGTGTTCACCCGTCATCAGCAATGTACAAGTCACCAAGACCCTCATCGATGGCGGCGCATGGCTCAACGTCCTATCCGTCAAGATGTTCGACAACCTTCAAGTGCCATACGATCAGCTTCAGCCTACCAAGCCTAAATCAGGAGTGACCGACGGCTCCACCACGCTGATAGGTCAGGTTTGCCTCCCAGTCACCTTTGGAGAACACAACAACTACTACACCGAGCTCATCGACTTCGACGTCGCCCACATTCGTCTGCCGTACAATGCCATCCTCGGGTATCTGGCCCTGGCCAAGTTCATGGTAGTGATGCACCACGGCTACAATGTCCTCAAGATGCCAGGAAGTGGCGGGATTCATCATAGTCCCCTGCAAAGAAAGAGATGCAGTGTGCTCCCTTGAGCGCGCCTACCAAGCAACGTCAATCGACGACACTAGAAACAATGCAGCTCGGTACCCTCCTGAGGTTGTCCCCAAGAAGAAGAAGCAGCTACTCCGTGCCAGACCTCAGGAGGGCAGCGCCGCAAGTGGCACCTCGTCAGGATCAGCGCCCGCAACTGGGGCGCCTTCCTTCGTCACATAGGGAGGCATGCCTGGCGCCCTCCTAGGGCAGGGCTCGGGGGGTCTCTTCTGGAGGGCCTCAAACCTCGCCAACGTCACGAGGGAGGCGCTCGGGCAGCACTTGGCGGCGTGTTTCGTGGCATGTCTCCCACAGGAGGACGCTGGGCAAGGAGCGCCGACGCTCAGGAATTCATCACCAAGGTATCTCAGGAGCTTCAGGAAGCAAGAGTAATGCGCGGCGACTGCCGCCCACCTAGTGTTGCTCCCCACCCAGGCGAGGGTGGCGACCTGCGCGTCTGAATCGACAAACCAGGGCTCAACCCAGCCACATCTCAGGAGCGCTTCTGGCCTTCACGTGTTGGGCGCTGCGAAGGTCCACCTCATAGCTATGTTCGCCATGTCGTTCGGCCTGCCGAGCATGGCTGTCACCTTCCAGCGCAACCTGCGGAGCGTCATGACGGGTCAGGAGGCTAGGCACCACGCAGTCCTGGCAGAGATGGCGACGGTCCTCAAGGAACCGCCTGGACCCCCAGGGCCTCCCGAGGCTCAGGGCCTCGGTGGCTCGTGAGGAGCAACCCCTTCGTCGCATACCTTCAGCTGCCTCAATGCCCCTTCATCAACGGAACCAGGTGACATTTTCCATGTTTAATTAGCTGGGAGCGCCCAGGGGGCTGCATTATTCCCAGGCTGCGTGGGTCCGTCCACGTGGCGTGTATCCCTTCTTTTTTATGTCTATAGCTTACCTTGCTGGGGGCGCCCCTCGGGCTACATCATCCCCAAGCCGCTCGGGTCGGACCCAGTGGCGCGCATCGTTCATGTATTTACCTGAGCTAGCTTGGCTTCCATGCTTAATCTATCTATGATTATCGCCTGCTCGATTGTCGCCCACCGCGGGAGCCGCGCGCTGGTCGTCTTTCTTCAGGACCCTTCGTGTGAGAGGGTTAGGCACGGCGTCTGTGCTCGGGTCCGTCCCTGTAGCGTCGATAAATCCAATGGTTGAGCTTTGTCTGGCGGGCCGGCCCTGTTCACGTCACCTCCTAGGGCCGTTGGTTCTTGGCTTTCTCACGCGATAACCTTAGGAGATTCGTTCGGCGCAGTTTGTCTGACCACCTCGCAGGACCAACACAGTGAACAAGAATCAAGACCAAGCGCAACCTGCCTTGAGGTAGGGCCTCGTGAGTCCTGTGCTGGCTCACGAATGCCCAGAAACACCTCGTCTAGCCCTGCCGTGCAAGCCACGTGTCAGGGCGGGGCTGTACACGCCCCGGGGGCTCTCCACAGTAGGGAGTCCCCTCCCATGTACAAGTGGAAGCAGCATGCTCCGTGCTGGCAGTCGACACTGCCAAGGAGCGGCTATGCCCGTGCAAGTGCGGAAGCGCCATGGTCCGTCCTGGTGATAAACAACTGAGGGCGGCCTCACGGCCATATCAATCTCAGGGAGCCTCCGGGCTCGGTGTTTGGCCTCAACGCAACGCCTCCCCTCGGGAGAGCCGCGCGAGGGGGCTGCGCTCGGGTCACAGTGTACGTCACCCTGCCAGGTCCCTCGGACCTGGTCGTCGCGCGCCCTCCCCAGCGGAGCCAAGGAATGAAGGTCGTTTGAACGTCAAGGGGGACTCCTAAGCATCACGACTCATGAGCCTAACTAATCACGTAGCCCCTCACTCCTTGGCCCGTCCTGGTGATCCGGTTGGACCAATGGTGGTCGAGGTATGCGCGGGGTCGGGCCCTGCCGACGTAGAACACGAGACCTACCATCGCACCTCCTTTCCACAAGCTGTTTGCACGTCAAGGGGGAGTCCTGAGCATCGCGACTCAGGAGCCTGACTAACCACGTAGCCCCTTACTCCTTGCACCGTCTTGGTGATCCGGTCGGCCCAACGGCAGCTGAGGTACGCGCGGGGTCGGGCTGTGCCGACGTAGAACATAAAGCAAATGGGAAGGAAATCGCAAAATCTCAAAGCAAATATTACAAGACATATTGTTCTCCGAATATCAAACACAAGTTTAAACGCCTCCACGAGGCACGCTACATGTTGTAGGAGTTTCAACAGGAAAGGAGCCGCAAGACAGTCATCCCTCGATACCGTCGGCACCTACAAGAGGTGCCCCCTCTTGGGTGGCGTCGCCTTCACCTGCACCACCGGTCGAAGGCGCGAGGGCAAAGGCATTGAACTTCTCTAGCAGGGCTTCCACCTGACCTTTCATGGCTGCAGCGGCGGCTGCGCAGTGTTCATCTGCCATGGGCTCTAGCAGCTCGTCAAGGCGGGCGGCAAGATTGCGAAGATGGAGGTGGCTGAAGATGCACGTCAGCGCGGCTGAAGAAAGGACGCGAGCCTCTGCCTCTGCCATGGGGCAGATGCCGCGACAACTTCCTCAAGCGCCTCGACCAAGTAGGGAAGCAGCTGGGCGGGGCCGTCTTCATTGGTGGCCAATGGCTTCTCCAAGCCCTTCTCATAGAGTGATTCAGGGCCTCGCGAGACCTCTTCTCTAGAAGCGCAAAGGCCGCGCAGTCGTCGACCAGAACCTTCACCTTGGCATCGAGTTCGGCCTTCTCAGCCTGCACCTTCTGCTCCAGCTCCTCTAGCCGGCCGCACTCAGCGGCCTGTGCCTGCGCCAGCTGCTCCAGCTCGGCGTCGCGAGCCTTGACGGCGTCCTCCTTGGCCTTCATCCTCTCTTCCTCTGCCTTACGGCCACGGGCAACTTCAGCACGCTCGTCATGCAGGACCTTCAGCTCGGCCTCCAGCACCTGGCAGCGACCTCGTGCGGCCTCGGCGTCCTTCAGCGCCGCCTCGCGAGCAACTACTGCCTGAGCTACGGCTCACTTATCCCCCTTAGAGGTCGCCATGACCTGGCTCAGCGCCGCCGGAACGGACACGTCAGAATGGAGCCAACCAGACACCAGCTCCCAGCGACCAGCCACCAGGAGGGGTTCAGCACTCTGGAGATCTTCTCGCAGCCGGGCCATCTCAGAAAGGGCCCATTCCAGGATGTTAGGAGAAGCGGAGGAACTTGGGGTCAGCAACATGGCAAAAGAAGGAGGAAGAGGCGTTGTCGTCACCATGGCCTGGGAGGCAGGAAGCTCCTGAGCCTCTTGGACCTCAGCACCCGAGCTGGACAGTGGCACCTCCTGAGTCAGCGGCGCTTCAGGGCTGACTCTTCCCAAGGATGCTCCACCCAGCCTCGCGAGGATTATCGGGCTGGAGAAGCACGAGCACCGTACCCACCTTTGCTCATGGAGAGGGGTGCGGCCGCAAGAGGCGGCCCGGACTCAAGCAGCACCACCTCGCTCTCCCTTCTCCTCTTCGCCGCAGGCGTCAGCCTGGTTACACAACAAGGAAAAAGAGTCAGGAACAAGCATCAACAGCAAGAACAAGGCAAGACGGGGACACTTACTGATTCGGCGCGACATAGTCCCTCCACTTTTGGAGCTTGAAGCCGGAGAGCTTCGCAACCCGAGGCGCGGGCGTGCCAGCTCCGGAAGCAGAAGCAGGAGCGAAAGCTGGGCCGGAAGTGGCTCCAGGCGGCGTCGGAGCAAAAGCAGCGTCTCGGGAGAACAACACCGATCCGTCCCTCATCGGGATGACGGGCTGGTCTTCCCTCTCCAGGCGGGCGTCAGCCTCGTCGTCATCAAGAAGGGTGCAGAGGATGTCAGCTTTGATCAAGGGGGAGGTTTCCCCCATCCCTTCAGGGGTCACCTCCGAGTCTTCCTCCTCCTCCTCTTCCTCCCCGCGGGACTTACCAGAAGACAGCTCCACCGGCGTCGGCGCCGCAGGGGCCTCGGTGGGCGCCGGTGGCACCAGTCCGCACCCGTCAAAGGTCGGCATGGAGGCCACGACCAGCGCCCCGTCCTTGCGGCGGAACAAGGGAGTGAAGACATTCGGCGGGTACTCCTGGTTGTCCCCGACCAGGATGCGGAGAGCCGCAGCCAGCTCATCATCGGACAAGGCTTTCGTGCTCAGGCAAACATTGTCCTCTTCGTCCCCAAGCTCCCACAAGGGGCGCATACGCGCCTCAAGCGGAGCCACGCGCAGCATCAGGAATTCCCTCAGGAGAATGGCCCCCGTCACCTTCGCCACCTTTGTGTTGCCCAGCTTTAGGTCGGTGTTCATCTACTCCAGCACCAATGTCGCTCGCTCATCGGTGAGCTTCACACAAGACCACCCCTTGTTAGACTGGGGCATCTCTGTCGGCAGTATCAAGCGTGGGTGGGTGCACTTGGCGTCCATTATGGCCCACTTGCTCCTGAAGCCGTCGGCCTTCTTCCCCGTCTTTGAGATTGAGTTGGCCTTGCCGTCTGTGATGAAATTGGAACACCCAGAGGCACGACCATTGTTGATGCGGAGGAAGAATAAGTGGCGCAGCAAAGCCACGGACGGCATCACACCGAGGTACGCCTCGCATTAGTAGGTGAAGATCGACAAGAGAAGGATAGAGTTGGGATGAAGATGCAGTGCCTGAAGCCCGTAGTGGTCAAGGACCTCGTAGAAGAGGTCAGGAAAGGGGGGAACCAACCCCACTATGATGCTACTTGTAAAGAAGGGGAAGAAGGTGCTTCCCTCGGGCTCTGGCACGTCAGAGCAAGCCCGGAGCCCGGCCTTCCCCTTCTCGTTGCTTTCCCCTACCGTCAGCAAGCACGTGGCGGCGAGGTTCTTCTCCGAGACGTTGGGCGCGTCGAGGGCTGGCTCGTACCAAGCCGGCGACGAGGCAGGCTTGACCCTCCAGGGCGCCATTGGTCGCTGATGCGGGAGAGGATGAGAGTATATCTGGAGATTTCGGAAGCAGGGAGCAAGAAAGGGGATCTGGAATAAGGCGAAAGGAAGCAGTGAAGGCAAGCGCTGTCTACGCCAGCCTTTTGACAGTCCGGCATTTGCCGAGGCCGCGTGGGGAAGCGGGGACGCCCACGTCTAATCAACCGCCACGCGTCGACCGAGGCCGCATGCTATGGGGGCCCGCGACACTCCACACTTGCCCCTTGGCTTCGCCTTGAAGCCAAGCCCGAGCACGCCTTGGGCCCGGGGGCTACTGTCGGCATTCTGGGAACAAGGGGTCCCCAGACTTGCCTGCCTACGGCCCACAGCGTGGCTTTGCCAGTGGGCCCATACAGCTCATCTTCCCCAACAAGCATTCGAGACCCTCACGAGGGGCCAAGCCTCGCGAGGTGGACAACACAAGACCTCAGGAGCGGCCTCACCAGGCTGGCTCGCGAGGGGCGAAGAGATCAAGGCCAGGCAAACCTCGCGAGGTTCCAGTGATGTGAGCCATGACGATCAAGACGAGGCGGGTGCCAGCGCTCACAGTGTCCTTGTTTCCTCTTTGGTGCTAAGGAAGAAAGTGCAGACGAAGAGTACCGAGGCGTCAAGCAAAGGTTTCCATATCGGTGCAACGAGACCAAGACTAGTAGGATGGCAGGACGGAGGTCACCATGGAGCCCCAGACGGCGTCACCACTAGAGCCTTTGGCAGGAGAAGACTGCTTTTGTCATGATAACTTTTACTAGTTGTCCCCTTTCAAATTGGCCGTTGTTGGCTCCCTTCCCGCTCAATATTTGGGGAGAGGACCAGGGCCTCTATAAATAGGATTAGCCACCACAGTCGGAGGGGGACCTCATCTTATACCTAGATCCAACCCAGCGACACACCAACCTAGCACAAGAACTGCCGTGGTATTCTCACGGGGGGTGTGCAAGACGACATATGCCACAAGGTGGCTTCGTGTGAGGGCAAGACTGCTGCCGGAATATCCAGTGACGAGTATGCGAGTATCACGCGCTAATTTACCCAGGTTCGGGGCTCTCCGGAGAGATAACACCCCTACACCTGCATGTCTGAGTATATGTGGTATATCTGGTACAGAGTTGCTCCTGGAGCTGTATCTCGGGCATGCGTGCCCATGGCCGAATGGTCGTATGAACTAGTGGCCATGCATGTGTGTGTGTGCTAGCTAGCTATCTTGCTAGCTAGCATGCATGCGTCAGCTCCCCCCTAATGGATGGATGGAGCTAGCTTATATAGTGGTAGGCATGGGTGGTGGTAGCGTTGGTTGTCAGCTACCTTGGGTAGCTTACAAACCAAGCTATGTAGTGGCATGGTCTAGGCATGGTGCATGTCATGCTTGTCCCCTGGGGTACTTTATAAATCAGTACCCAAGGGACACAGTACACTATAGATGACATCACGGTATGGTCGTCCCGTCGGTGTCTCGTCAGGCTGCAGTTGACTTCGGGCAGTCGGCCTGGCGGAGGAGTCGGCAGCCAGCAGTCGGCCTGGTGGAGGAGTCGGCAGCCAACATTCGACTTGGTGGAGTAGTCGGCAGCCAGCAGTCGGCAGCCAACAGTCGGCCTGGTGGAGCAGTCGGCAGCCAGCAGTCAGCCTGGTGGAGCAGTCGGCAGCCAGTAGTCGGCCTGGTGGAGCAGTCAGCAGCCAGCAGTCGGCCGCCGGCTAGGTAGTTGGACTGAGGGGCTTTGCTAGCCCCGATGTCTTGAATTCTTGTCTCGCCGTCTTCGGGGTATCCATGTCCAATTACTCCGACAGTAGCCCCCAAGCCTCCGGGCAACTTGGCAAAGTTGGGCGGAGGTTTTTTGGTGAGTGTTCATGGAAATGATCATGAAAAAGGCAAAGTTAGTCAACGCAGATATATCTAATGTTTGCTTTTAGCATTGCAAGTTTTATGCGGAGGGTGCCGACTCGGTTTCGTCCGAGTCCTCTTAATCTTTTTCATGTTCCCTCTGCTTTTTGGCTTGTGCTCTTGCTCGCCGGATAGCCGCTCTGCGGTCTGTGGCTGAGAATGGGCCGCAAAGTGGAGTGTACAGTACTCAGACTCTAGGAGTGGATTTAACCGAGCAGATACTCATAAAGGAAACGGTTGGTTCGCCCGAAGCGTTTCTCTTCCCGGACGTTTTTTCGCGTGGGGTGACCTCCAGCTTTTTGTCTCGCTAGCCGGACAGCCGCTCTGCGGTTTGTGGCTGAGAGGTTGGCCTTTGGTACTGCACACGCTACTAAGCCGTCTGCGGGAAAAAACATCTTAGTCCAAGCGGCCAGCTCCCGGGCCAAATCTGGCTGGCACCGGGGTGAACATTGGTGCAACTGTAATAAAAATGCGGAGACAGCCCCCAGGCATGGCTCAGGGTTATCCGTGATTGCGTGGTGCAAAAAATATGCGGGTGAGGAGCTCACATTCGTTTTCGTGTTGCTGAGGCAGAGTTTGCCGAAGACAGCCGGCGCGACTCGACGCTCGCGGAGCGCGCCGGCGCTCCCACTGTGTGTAGCATTCGAGCCTTTGGGTGCTCGAAGGGGGTCAGGCTCGACTGGCCAGGCGGCGATGCATCTTGCAACGCCTATCTTCTTTTTTTTCTCTTCTGCTGGCTGCTCGGAGCCGGACAAAACTCTTCTCTTATTTGCAATCTTCCGTGGGGGCACACCAGTGCACCCGCTGGGTGTAGCCCGCGAGATTCGGGCCAACTGCTGAGCAGTCGGGCCGGATCTCGGTGTAGCCCCCGAGATCTGGGCCGATTGCTGAGCAGTCGGGCCGGATCTCTCGGCAACTACTTTGTCTTCTTCTTCGCGGGGGCGCGTCAGCGCACCCGCTCGATGCGTCATCCGAGCAGGAGGCAGTCCAGCCGGCCTGACACAGTCGGCAGCGCGGGTCACGACTGACCGTCCGAGTGGCGAAGCAGGTGGACGGACAGACAGACATATTTTCTTTTCTTCTCTTTTTCTCGTCAGCCAGCCGGGTAGGCGGACTCCAGCACAGCAGTCGGGCTCTTTACAGCCGGCCAGGCAGTCAGCGGTCGGACGCACATCTGGCAGTCGAACGCATATTCCAGCCGGTTGCGTGCCGTCGAACGCACATCTCTCTCACCTTTTTTTTCTGTCCGACTCCACGCGGGAAGCCGGACCCTTCTTTCCTCTGCCGGCTTGGGCAGCCGGCATCTCTCCACCCGACCCCATTTCTTTTTCTCTCTATTTTTTCTTTTGGCCGGATGTTGACTTGGTCAGTCGGACCTCTCTTTTTTTTCTTCTTTGCGCAAGCCGACAAGTGCCACAAGGTTGCTTCGTGTGAGGGCAAGACTGCTGCCGGAATATCCAGGGACGGGTATGCGAGTATCACGCGCTAATTTACCCAGGTTCGGGGCTCTCCGGAGAGATAACACCCCTACTCCTGCATGTCTGAGTATATGTGGTATATCTGGTACAGAGTTGCTCCTGGAGCTGTATCTCGGGCATGCGTGCCCATGGCCGAATGGCCGTATGAACTAGTGGACATGCATGTGTGTGTGTGCTAGCTAGCTATCTTGCTAGCTAGCATGCATGCGTCAGCTCCCCCTGATGGATGGATGGAGCTAGCTTATATAGTGGTAGGCATGGGTGGTGGTAGTGTTGGTTGTAAGCTACCTTGGGTAGCTTACAAACCAAGCTATGTAGTGGCATGGTCTAGGCATGGTGCATGTCATGCTTGTCCCCGGGGTACTTTATAAATCAGTACCCAGGGGACACAGTACACTGTAGATGACATCACGGTATGGTCTTCCCGTCGGTGTCTTGTCAGGCTGCAGTTGACTTCGGGCAATCGGCCTGGCGGAGGAGTCGGCAGCCAGCAGTCGGCCTGGTGGAGGAGTCGGTAGCCAGCAGTCGGCCTGGTGGAGTAGTCGGCAGCCAGCAGTCAGCCTGGTGGAGCAGTCAGCAGCCAGCAGTCGGTAGCTAGCAGTCGGCCTGGTGGAGCAGTCGACAGCCAGCAGTCGGCCTGGTGGAGCAGTCGGTAGCCAGCAGTCGGCCTGGTGGAGCAGTCAGCAGCCAGCAGTCAGCCGCCGGCTAGGTAGTTGGACTGAGGGGCTTTGCTAGCCCCGATGTCTTGAATTCTTGTCTCGCCGTCTTCGGGGTATCCGTGTCCAATTACTCCGACAAGAACACCTTATCTCAGGAGGCTGTCCTTCCCTTTATACTATTCATCATCAGCCCAAGAGGCTTTCCACCACAGCACATTGTAGTAGGGTATTACATCACAATGGTGGCCCGAACCAGTATAAATCTTGTGTCTCTTGTGTTGTGAGTTCATTGAGCTAGCCTTAGAGATCGCAAATTGCTTGAGGGCGTGATTTGTGAGGGAGAGATCTTCGCGCGCACCCTAGTGTTCGAACCTCAAGGGTTTTTCCGGAACCCGAAATCTGACAAAATCATGTAACGAGGAGGGGCCTTCTATCCAACCAATCTCATTAATAATGAGCTCCAAAAATAGGATTAAACCCACACATGATGTGAAGAAGAAAAAGAAATGACAGAGAAGTAAAGGTAATAAGGTAATCCTCCCAAATGATGTTGCTCCTATTACTCATTATGATGATGATAATTGTTATATTATTGGTGCTATCCATACTATTAATGATGAGAGTGATTATGCTTATAATATGAAAAGGCCCAAGCTTGGGGATGCTATGTTTGATGAGAATGACATGTTTGAGAATGTATTTGCTGCAATTAATGTTTGTCTCAAGCTTGGGGATTCTATGATTAATGAAGATGATATTTTTAGTCTCCCAAGTTTTGATGAGCAAATTTACTATGGTGATAGCATGCCTCCTATTTATGATGATTATATTGATGAAAGTGGGTTCAGAAGAGTGTCAACTTTAGGAAGTAATGATCCCACTATTTTGGAGGATGTTGAATCTTATTTTGATAATTATAAAAGTGGATTTGGAGAGGTCATGAATTCATTTAGTAATCATTCCACTATCTTGGAAGAGGTTTCAATTGATTATGATGAGAACAAAGTTGCTACTTATGATGATTATTGTGATGACACTTATGCTATAAAAAGTAGTGATGATTATATTTATAAAACTTATCATGATTATGAATACCCTTTTTCTGAACATTACTCTTTTAATGTGGAAACAATTTATAGTATTCAAGTTTCTTATGATACTCCCACTATTCCGAATGAGAAGAATTTTGCTTATGTGGAGAATAGTAAATTTCCTATGCTTGTAGATCATGAAAAGAATGCTTTATGTGATGGTTACATGGTTGAATTCATTCATGATTCTACTGAAAATTATTATTAGGGAGGAATATATTCTTGTAGGAATTGCAATAATATCAAGTTTCCTCTCTATGTGTTGAAAATCTTGAAGTTATGCTTGTTTTACCTTCCTATGCAAGTTGATTCTTGTTCCCACAAGTTGTTTGCTCACAAAATCCCTACGCATAGGAAGTGGGTTAGACTTAAATGTGCTAGTCATATTCTTCATGATGCTCTCTTTATGTTTCAATTCTTATCTTTTATGTGAGCATCCATGAAATCATCATGCCTAGCTTGGGGCGTTAAACGATAGCGCTTGTTGGGAGGCAACCCAATCTTTATTTTTGCTGTTTTATTTTTGCTCCTGTTTAGTAATAAATATTTCATCTAGTCTTTGTTTATATGTGGTTTATGTTTTAATTAGTGTTTGTGCCAAGTAGAACCTTTGGGAAGACTTGGGTGAAGTCTATGCGGTCTTGCTGTAAAAAATAGAAACTTTTGCACTCATGAGATTTGCTGCCTTTTTTTAGTGGAGAGTGTGATTAGGTTAATTCTTTTTGAATATGATTAATAGACAAATTCCTCAGGTCCACCAATTTATTTCAGAATTTTTCAAGTTACAGAAGTATTCGAAACCTACAGTATACTACAGGCTGTTCTGTTTTTGACAGATTCTATTTTCTATGTGTTGTTTGCTTATTTTGATGAATCTATGAGTAGTATCGGAGGGTATAAAGCACAGAGAAGTTGTAATACAGTAGATATTACACCAATATGAAATTATAATGAGTTCACAACAGTACCTAAGTGGTGATTTATTTTCTTATACTAACGGAGCTTACGAGTTTTCTGTTGAGTTTTGTGTTGTGAAGTTTTCAAGTTTTTGGTAAAGATTGGATGTACTATGGAACAAGGAGTGGAAAGAGCCTAAGCTTGGGGATGCCCCAGAAGGCATCCCCTCTGATGTCTTCGTTCATCGGTAACTTTACTTGGAGCTATATTTTTATTCACCACATGATATGTGTTTTGCTTAGAGCATCATTTTATTTTCTTTTGTTTTGCTTGCTGTTTGGATAAAATAACAAGATCTGAAATTCTTAAATGTTATAGAGTCTTCACATATTTGCATAATTATTCGACTACCCATTGATCTTCACTTATATCTTTCAGAGTAGTTTGTCATTCGCTCTAGTGCTTCACTTATATCCTTTTAGAGCACGGCGGTGGTTTTATTTTGAAGAAATAGATGAACTCGCATGCTTCACTTATATCATTTTGAGAGTCTCTAAACATGATGGTAATTTTCTTTGGTTATGAAACTAGTCCTAATATGATAGGCATCCAAGAGGGATATAATAACTTTCATATAAAGTGCATTGAATACTATGAGAAGTTTGATACTTGATAGTTGTTTTGAGATATGAAGATGGTAATATTAGAGTCATGCTAGTTCAGTAATCATGAATTTGAGAAATACTTGTGTTGAATATTGCAAGTCCCGTAGCATGCACGTATGGTAACTGTTGTGTAACAAATTTGAAACATGAGGTGTTCTTTGATTGCCTTCCTTGTGAGTGGCGGTCGGGGACGAGCGATGGTCTTTTCCTACCAATCTATACCCCCTAGGAGCATGCGTGTAGTGCTTGGTTTTTGATGACTTGTATATTTTTGAAATAAGTATGTGAGTTCTTTATGACTAATGTTGAGTCCATGGATTATACGCACTCTCACCCTTCCATCATTGCTTGCCTCTTCGATACCGTGCTTTTCCCTTTCTCACCTCGAGAGTTTGTGCAAACTTCGCCGGTGCATCCAAACCCCGTGATATGATATGCTCTGTCACACATAAACCTCCTTATATCTTCCTCAAAACAGCCACCATACCTACCTATTATTGCATTTCCATAGCCATTCTGAGATATATTGCCATGCAACTTTCCACTGTTCCGTTCATCATGACACACATCATCATTGTCATATTGCCTTGCATTATCATGTAGTTGACATCATATTTGTGGCAAGGCAACCATGCATAATTTATCATATATGTCACTCTTGATTCATTGCCCATCCCGGTACACCGCCGAAGGCATTCATATAGAGTCATACTTTGTTCTAGTATCGAGTTGTAATCTTTGAGTTGTAAATAAATAGAAGCGTGATGATCATCATAAATAGAGCTTATCCCGAACTAAAAAAAGGAAGGCCAAAAGAAAAAAGAGGACAATGCTACTATCCTTTTTCCACACTTGTGCTTCAAAGTAGCACCATGATCTTTATGATAGATAGTCTCTTGTTTTGTCACTTTCATATACTAGTGGGAATTTTTCATTATAGAACTTGGCTTGTATATTCCAACAATGGGCTTCCTCAAATGCCCTAGGTCTTCGTGAGCAAGCAAGCTGGATGCACACCCACTTAATTAGTTTCTTTTGTTGAGCTTTCATACATTTATAGCTCTAGTGCATCCGTTGCATGGCAATCCCTACTCCTTGCATTGACATCAATTGATGGGCATCTCCCTAGCCCATTGATTAGCCTCATCGACATGAGACTTTCTCCTTTTTTGTCTTCTCCACACAACCCCCATAATTATATTCTATTCCACCCATAGTGCTATGTCCATCGCTCACGCTCATGTATTGCGTGAAAGTTGAAAAAAGTTTGAGATTACTAAAGTATGAAACAATTGCTTGGCTTGTCATCGGGGTTGTGCATGATGAGAGCATTTTTGTGTGACGAAAATGAAGCATAGCCAAGATATATGATTTTGTAGGGATAAGCTCTCTTTGGCCATGTTATTTTGAGAAGACATAATTGCTTAGTTAGTATGCTTGAAGTATTATTATTTTTATGTCAATATTAAACTTTTGTCTTGAATCTTTTGGATCTGAACATTCATGCCACAATAAAGAAAATTACATTGATAAATATGTTAGGTAGCATGCCACATCAAGAATTCCGTTTTTATCATTTACCTACTCGAGGATGAGCGGGAACTAAGCTTGGGGATGCTTGGTATGTCTCCAATGTATCTATAATTTTTGATTGTTCCATGCTATTATATTATCAACCTTGGATGTTTTCTATGCATTTATATGCTATTTTATATGATTTTTGGGACTAACCTATTAACCTAGAGCCCAGTGGCAGTTTTTGTTTTTTCCTTCTTTTTGAGTTTTACAGAAAAGGAAAATCAAACATAGTCCAATTGACTTGAAACTTCACGGAACTTATTTTTGGACCAGAAGAATGCCATGGAGTAAAAGAGTTGGGCCAGAAGAGTCCCGAGCTGCCCACGAGGGTGGGGGCACGCCACCCCCTGGGCGCGCCTCCCTACCTCGTGGACAGCCCGGAGACCCCCCTGACTTGTTCTTGACGCCAAAACCTCTTATATACACTGAAACTTCCAGAAAGAAACCTAGACCGGGAGTTCCGCCGCTAGAAGCCTCCGTAGCCACCGAAAACCAATTTAGACCCGTTCTGGCACCCTGCCGGAGGGGGGAATCCCTCTCTGGTGGCCATCTTCATCATCCCGGCGCTCTCCATGACGAGGAGGGAGTAGTTCACCCTTGGGGCTGAGGGTATGTACCAGTAGCTATGTGTTTGATCTCTCTCTCTCTCTCTCGTGTTCTTGATTCGGCACGATCTTGATGTATCGCGAGCTTGGCTATTATAGTTGGATCTTATGATGTTTCTCCCCCTCTACTCTCTTGTAATGGATTGAGTTTTCCCTTTTAAGTTATCTTATCGGATTGAGTCTTTAAGGATTTGAGAACACTTGATGTATGTCTTGCATGTGCTTATCTGTGATGATAATTGGATATCACGTGATCCACTTGTTGTATGTTTTGGTGATCAACTTGCTAGTTCCGTGACCTCGTGAACTTATACATAAGGGTTGGCACACGTTTTTGTCTTGACTCTCCGGTAGAAACTTTGGGGCACTCTTTGAAGTTCTTTGTGTTGGTTGAATAGATGAATCTGAGATTGTGTGATGCATATCGTATAATCATACCCACGGATACTTGAGGTGACATTGGAGTATCTAGGTGACATTAGGGTTTTGGTTGATTTGTATGTTAAGGTGTTATTCTAGTATGAACTCTATGATAGATTGAACGGAAAGAATAGCTTTGTGTTCTTTTACTACAGACTCTTGAAAAGATCGATCAGAAAGGATAACTTTGAGGTGGTATCGTACCCTACCATAATCTCTTCGTTCGTTCTCCGTTATTAATGACTTTGGAGTGACTCTTTGTTGCATGTTGAGGGATATTTATATGATCCAATTATGTCATTATTGTTGAGAGAACTTGCACTAGTCAAAGTATGGACCCCAGGCCTTGTTTCAATGCATTGCAATACTATTTCTGCTCACTTTTATCATTAGTTACCTTTCTGTTTTTATATTTTCAGATTACAAAAACCATTATCTACTATCCATATTGCACTTGTATCACCATCTCTTCACCGAACTAGTGCACCTATACAATTTACCATTGTATTGGGTGTGTTGGGGACACAAGAGACTCTTTGTTATTTGGTTGCAGGGTTGCTTGTGGGAGACCATCTTCATCCTACGCGTCCCACGGATTGATAAACCTTAGGTCATCCACTTGAGGGAAATTTTCTACTGTCCTACAAACCTCTGCACTTGGAGGCCCAACAACATCTACAAGAAGAAGGTTGTGTAGTAGACATCAGCGGCGAACCCGTCTGTTGGCGCGAAACCGCCCGCCAAGAGAAGGCGCGGCGCTCCGTAGGCGAAGTTGGCAAGACTCACCGTCCCAGTGGTGGCCGGGTAAGTTCTCTTTCTGCTGAATCTGAATCGTCGAGCGGCTCTACTTGGTTCTTGTTTGTTTACTTCATCGGGCTTCAGGTCGCCTGTCTCACTGGCGCTGGTGGCAGCGGACGCCGTGTCCATCGAAGGTACCATGTTTCGGAAGACCCGAACCAGCGCCATCGACCGGGACGAGGCGACGGTCGACGCAGACCTCGGCCTGGATCTGGCCGACACCGTGGCCTTGGCCTGGCGGGACCAGAACAGGTCCAAGGTGGATCCGGAGGGGGCATCTGTCGGTGTGAAAACCGGCGGATCTCGGGTAGGGGTACCGAACTGTGCGTCTAAGGTCGATGGTAACATGAGGCAAGGGACACGATGTTTACCCAGGTTCAGGCTCTCTCTATGGAGGTAATACCCTACGTCCTGCTTGATTGATATTGATGAGTATGAGTACTACAAGAGTTGATCTACCTCGAGATCGTAATGGCTCAACCCTAGAGATCTAGCTTGTATGGCTATGATAATAAATCTGCCCTATCCAAACTAAGTCCTCCGGTTTATATAGACACCGGGAGGATCTAGGGTTACACAAGGTCAGTTACAAAGAAGAGAATCTACATATCCGATCGCCAAGCTTGCCTTCCACGCCAAGGAGAGTCCCATCCGGACACGGGTACAGTATTCGGTCTTTGCATCTTCACAACCCATTAGTCCGGCCCATGGCTAACAGACCGGATGCCCGAGGACCCCTTAGTCCAGGACTCCCTCAGTAGCCCCTGAACCTGGCTTCAGTGACAAGGTATGCGGCGCATAGATCTGTCTTCGGCATTGCAAGGCGGGTTCCTCCTTCCAAACTCCAAAATAGTCTTCGGACGAATTGATTTTTTCCGAATCTGCAACACACACCACACACAACCGTAGAGAGAATACAATAATCCACGAGTCCAATCCGCTGACAACTTTTTACAACATGACATCACGCCCGTCCGGTCATAATTTTGAACCTTTTTCATTTGCCGCTCCGCGTTTCGAGACGCGGTTGCCATTGGCATGTCTTTTTAAAACAGAGATTGTGTCCCCTTATTACAGGATTCTCATCAATACGGGCGTGGGTAACCCAACCGTGCCATTTACACAGCCCTCAAGGGTAGGCGAATTTTAAGGCGAGTGGGGAGGCATTCGATATTCGCTGCCCTTATAAGGAGATAAGATTCCCTTTTCTTCTCCCATGCCTTCTCTCTTCTTCTGCCTTCCCACTCTTGAGCTCCAGCGCCCAAGTTCTCATCTGTTCCCACTCGAGAAAGCACTCAACCATATCAGGATCCGGAGGTCAAGCCAAGTGGATGGCTTCCTCCATCAAGGAGGAGGACATCGCCGAGCTTCGGGCGGCCCGGTACCTGGCGAAGGAAATCGCCCACCGTCTTCCAGCCTAGGGTCAAATCATTCCCATGCCGAAGCCCAATGAGAGGGTAGTATTAATCCCCCATTTCCTCTGTGGGCTAGGGTTTCCACTCCACCCCTTCGTCCGTGGGATAATGTTCTACTACAGGGTAGACTTCCACGACCTATCCCTGAAGTCCTTCCTCAATATATCGGCGTTTATCATCGTGTGCGAGGCCTTCCTCCGCATCCAACCCCACTTCGGGTTGTGGCTCAAAATCTTCAATGTGAAGCCGAAGTGGTGGATGGCCAGCACGCAGAGTGCGGGGGCGCCATGGTGAGCAAGCTCACCAACGTCTATTGGCCAAAAGGCACATTCATGGAATCTGTTAAGGAATGGCAGAAACAATGGTTCTACATTACCGAACCCTGTGATGCCACCTGGGCCACGGCTGCCGAATTCAACTCTGGCGCTCCCGTGCGACTCACCTCCTGGGTCGAGAAGAGCACGAACTGGTGTTCGTCAGACGAGTCGATTGCGCTACAAATGCGCATTCAAAGCATGATCGATAGGGACATCAAGCTTGTCGACGTAATCCAAGTGATGCTGGTGCGCCGGATCCTCCCCTACCAGAGCCGAAGCCGCCCTCTATGGTATTTCAACCTGAAAAAACACCACACCCTAGAGAGGCTCTTCGAAACAACTCACGAAGATGCCTGGAAGTGCTCTTCAAGGGAAATGAGATACCACCGGCCACGGATTCGGACCGCGGTCATGACATAAATCACCTCTCCAACGAGGTATGTTATTTTCAACACATCCCCTACTTGTTTGTTTCAAGGACGATATCTAAGATTTATTATCATTGCTTTATCAACACCTCCCCTACCTCCTTGCTTTTTGCTCCCGTTTAGTAATAAATAATTTATCTAGCCTTTGTTATGATTGAGTTTTTATGTTTTAGTTAGTGTTTGTGCCAACTAGAACCGTTGGGAAGACTTGGGGAAAGTCTTGGTGATCTTGCCGTAAAAAACAGAAACTTTAGCGCTCACGAGAACTGCTTCCATTTTTATTTGGAAAGTGCTATTTAGTCAATTCTTTTTGAAGATGATTAATAGATAAATTCCTCACGTCCAGATATTTATTTTAGAATTTTTGGGGTTGCAGAAGTATACGTTTGATCCAGATTACTACAGACTGTTCTGTTTTTGACAGATTCTGTTTTTTATGTGTTGTTTACTTATTTTGATGAATCTATGGCTAGTAAAAGTGTTTATAAACCATAGAGAAGTTGGAATACAGTAGGTTTAACACCAATATAAATAAAGAATGAGTTCATTACAGTACCTGGAAGTGGTGTTTTGTTTTCTTTCGCTAACGGAGCTCACGAAGATTTTCTTTTAAGTTTTGTGTTGTGAAGTTTTCAAGTTTTGGGTAAAGATTCGATGGGCTATGGCATAAGGAGTGGCAAGAGCCTAAGATTGGGTATGCCCAAGGCACCCCAAGGTAATATTCAAGGACAACCAAGAGCCTAAGCTTGGGGATGCCCCGGAAGGCATCCCCTCTTTCGTCTTCGTTCATTGGTAACTTTACTTGGAGCTATATTTTTATTCGCCACATGATACGTGTTTTGCTTGGAGCGTCATTTTATTTTATTTAGTTTTTCTTGCTGTTTGAATAAAATACCAAGATCTGAAATTATTAAATGTTAGAGAGTCTTCACATAGTTGCATAATTATTCGACTACTCATTGATCTTCACTTATATCTTTTGGAGTAGTTTGTCATTTGCTCTAGTGCTTCACTTATATCTTTTAGAGCACGGTGTTGGTTTTATTTTGAAGAAATAGATGAACTCTCATGCTTCACTTATATTATTTTGAGAGTCTTTAGAACAGCATGGTAATTTGCTTTGGTTATGAAACTAGTCCTAATATGATGGGTATCCAAGAGGGATATAATAAAAACTTTCATACAAAGTGCATTGAATACTATGACAAGTTTGGTACTTGATGATTGTTTTGAAATATGGAGATGGTGATATTAGAGTCATGCTAGTTGAGTAGTTGTGAATTTGAGAAATACTTGTGTTGAAGTTTGTGATTCCCGTAGCATGCACGTATGGTGAACCGTTATGTGACGAAGTCGGAGATTGTCTTCCTTTTGAGTGGCGGTCGGGGACGAGCAATGGTCTTTTCCTAGCAATCTATCCCCCTAGAAAAAGGCCCAAACAAAAAAGTAGGCCATAAAAAAGAGAAAGGCCCAAACAAAAAAATGAGAGAAAAAGAGAGAAGGGGCAATGCTACTATCCTTTTACCGCACTTGTGCTTCAAAGTAGCACCATGATCTTCATAATAGAGAGTCTCCTATGTTGTCACTTTCAGATACTAGTGGGAATCTTTCATTATAGAACTTGGTTTGTATATTCCAATGATGGGCTTCCTCAAAATGCCCTAGGTCTTCATGAGAAAGCGAGTTGGATGCACACCCGCTTAGTTTTTTTTGTTGAGCTTTCATACACTTATAGCTCTAGTGCATCCATTGCATGGCAGTCCCTACTAACTCATATTGATATCTATTGATGGGCATCTCCATAGCATGTTTGATATGCCTAGTTGATGTGAGATTATTGTGACGCCCCAAGTCTGGAGCTTCAGGTGCCTTCCATGATTTCTGGGGTTCGTCGTTTGATTTGTTTTGTTCATTGCACTCATCTTTGCATCATGTGCATTGCATCTTGTCATCATGCCATCATGTCATTTCTTTTCTTAACTCAACTAAATAATTTGCATGGATCTTCGGTCCATTTAAATCGAGGGAATTCACATGGTGATTCTCTTTAAAACATATCCTCTCGATATTTAGAGAGCTATAATAAATATTCCATCCCTTGGAAATTACCGCAACACACTTGCAAATATTCCATGCTTTTCTTACTATATTCCTCGTCTCCAAACTTTGCCCTAAATTTTTCCTTCACTTTATAGAGTTCCACCAAAAACCTCAACATTTTTGGATACTTCTATAACTAAGCCCTAGTTCAAAACCATTTGAATTCTGAATGACATCTTCCAATCTTGCCTCTCCTATTTTTCGTGGGTCGTGCACCCTTTTACGAGTCCGTGTAAATAATCCCTCTTCTTCTTTTTCTTCTCTCTATTTTTTTCTTTCTTTCTTGTCTCCCTCTTTCTTCTTAGAAGTGAGGTTAAGAGAGAGAGAGCCCAACCCCGCAATCCCTTCAGCCGGCGCCCTCCCCGCTGGGCCGGCCTGCTAAGGCCCAGCTGCGCCCCAGCAGCCCAGCCTGCGTGCCCTAACCCTAGGCCTCGGCCTCTCCCGCATCGCTCTCTCCCTCTCCCATCGCTCCCTCGGGTCCTCCCGCTACCGCCACCACTCGCAGAGGAGAGAGCCGCTCCCTAGCATCGATCCCCGCTTCTCCTCTCGTTCCCTCACCGCCGCCACACACACACACACACACCCGCACAGCGCCCCGCAGCCAGCGCCAGGAGCTCGCGTCCCCTTGCCTCCCTCTACTACACCGCTTCGCCGGATCGCCGCTGCCTTCCTGCCTCCGGCGAGGAACGCTGCCATGTACCTTCTCATGGACCGCACGGCCATGGAGACCACCGTGCCGGCCCCAAGCGCGTCGCCCGTGCTCCTTCCCTGCCTCAGACGCCTCACCGCCCTTCTTTTCGCTGGAGCACATGCCAAGTCAACCTCCGCGGCTACCCGGCGACCTCGACCTTCAAGAACCCCGTGCGTGCGCCCGGATCTCCTCCTCCACGTTCGTCGTTCTCGCCGGGAGCCCGAGCTCCGCTGGATCCCCCTCGCCCTCGCCGTTCAACATCCGGTGTCGCCCTGCTGCTGCATCCATGGCCTCCGCTAGCCTCCTCCCCGTGCTGACAAACTCTTGCCTGAGCTGCTCTCTCCGACCAACTCTGCTGCTGACGCCGCCCGGACCTGCTTGCGTCCGCCCGATTCCCAGCGCCACCGCGCCTGTTGCCCAGATCCACCATCGTCTGCGTGCTGCTGCCCTGCTGCCTTTTGTTGTCGTTGCCAAGGCCACTGAATCCAGGGATGCAAGACCGCCTCCGTGGAATTTCGCCAAGTACCACGACAGAGTACCCCTACGCATGATAACGCCAAGTACCAGGACGACGGGAACCGTCAAGTTCGTCCACCGCCGTCAAGTGAACGAGACCGGCAAGTTCGAAGACCCCAAGTACCTCTTCAAAACGACCGAGTACCACTACCGTCGACCCACGAAGACCTTGTGGACGTCAAGTTCCGTGTCATTGACCCCGAACCTCTACAAAAACGTGTACGACTACTTCCGTGGCCGAAGACCCGCGTACAACTACCATCGCCGAAGACGTCGAGTGAACGTCTACCCACATCGTGTATTTGACCAAGTTCGTTGACGACCTCCGAGAAACTCGGATTCACCAAGTTCCACTACCGTCGCCTTCGGAAACCTCAGATGCGTCAAGTACCTCTTTAAAACGAACGTGTACCACTACCGGCGAGGACCAATTGTACCACTACTTCTTCTACCATCGCGGAATGACTACTTCCCTTGACGAACTCGAACCGTCCCGTTTGCACGCTTTGAAGGTATAACCCGAGACGACGCCCGTGAACGAATGTTGTCTGATGTTTGAGATGCTTGTGTTTGAGCCGTGTCGAATTGTCACTCGTTTCCATGCCACTAACCCGTGGGAACCCCGTAGTCGGGAGCACCCCACCATCTCTAGCTTGTTTCGCACATCCGCACGCTTCCTTTTGCACCGGTATCTCCATGAGCTACCAGAACGGATATGTTGTCGTGGCATCATTTTTAGATTTGTTGCCGTGGCACCCCTTTCTTCCACCACGGTGACAAATGCTTCATAACATGCTCATGTCAACATTTTCATAAAATTTCTTAAAACTTGCATATGTCATTCGCATCATAATAATAACTTTTAAAATGATTATATTTGTTGTTTCCATCAATTTGCTAAATACATATGGGGATTTACCGGATTTGTTGTTTGTTATTTTCAGCCTCATTTAAACTTTCCTAAATGTTTAGTTTTCTTATGATTCCCCTCTTGCCATGCTAACAACATTTAATATTGTTGAGTACATAAACGAGAGAGAACTAAATAACTTGAATGTGGTGTTTCATCAATATGCAACTGAGTTGCATATTGAGCTCCACTTAATTTGTAGGATTGTTTGTGCACTTTTGCCATGCCATGCATATTTAAACTGGACATGCACCATACTTGATTGTGCATCATGCCATGATTATGTGTTGGTTGTTTACCATGATTGTGTGCTTCTTTCCGGTGTTTGCTTCTTTGTGTTGGATCCGGTAACGTCGCGTTTGTGAGGACCCGTTTGTCTACGTCCGTTTGTCTTTTTCATGGACTCGTTCTTCTTCCTTGCGGGACCTCAGGCAAGATGATCATACCCTCGAAATCACTACTATCTTTGCTTTGCCTAGTTGCTCGCTCTTTTGCTATGCCTATGCTGCGATGCCTACCACTTGCTTTCAAGCCTCCCAAATTGCCATGTCAAACCTCTAACCCACCATGTCCTAGCAAACCGTTGATTGGCTATGTTACCGCTTTGCTCAGCCCCTCTTATAGCGTTGCTAGTTGCAGGTGAAGATTGGAGGCTGTTCCTTGTTGGAACATTTATTTAATTGTTGGGATATCACAATATATCTTATTTAATTAATGCATCTATATACTTGGTAAAGGGTGGAAGGCTCGGCCTTATGTCTGGTGTTTTATTCCACTCTTGCCGCCCTAGTTTTCCGTCAAATCGGTGTTATGTTCCCGGATTTTGCGTTCGTTACGCGGTTGGGCTATTTATGGGAACCCCTTGACAGTTCGCCTTAAGTAAAGCTCTTCCAACAATGCCCAACATTGGTTTTACCATTCGCCACCTAGCCTCTTTTTCCCTTGGGTTTCGCGGACTCAAGGGTCATCATTATTTAACCCCCCCGGGCCAGTGCTCCTCTGAGTGTTGGTCCAAACTGTCAGCCGCCGGTGGCCACCAGGGGCAACTCTGGGCTGGCCTACCGGAAGTTTAGACAATCCGGTGTGCCCTGAGAAAGAGATATGTGCAGCTCCTATCGGGATTTGTCGGCACATTCGGGCGGTGTTGCTGAATTAGTTTTACCCTGTCGAAATGTCTTGTTGTACCAGGATACCGAGTCTGATTGGAACGTCTCGGGAGGAGGTCTATTCCTTCGTTGACCGTGAGAGCTTGTGATGGGCTAAGTTGGGACACCCCTGCAGGGATTTGAACTTTCGAAAGCCGTGCCCGCGGTTATGGGCAGATGGGAATTTGTTAACGTCTGGTTGTAGAAAACCTAAACTTAACCTTAATTAAAATGAATCAACAGCGTGTGTTACCGTGATGGTCTCTTTCCGGTGGAGTCCGGGAAGTGAACATGGTGTTGGAGTTATGCTTGACGTAGGTTGTTTAGGATCACTTCTTGATCATACTTTTATCGACCGTGCTTTGCCTTCTCTTCTCGCTCTCATTTGCGTAAGTTAGCCACCATATATGCTAGTCGCTTGCTGCAGCTCCACCTCATACCTTTACCTTACCCATAAGCTTAAATAGTCTTGATCACGAGGGTGCGAGATTGCTGAGTCCCTATGGCTCACAGATACTTCCAAAACTAGTTTGCAGGTGCCGATTAGTCTGTGCATATGACGCAACCCAGCTCAGGAGGAGCTCGTTGAAGATCTTGTCCTTTGTGTTGTTTCGTTCTAATTGATCAGTAGTGGAGCCCAGTTGGGGTCGATCGGGGACCTTTGTCGCATTTGGGGTTCTTCTTTTATTTTGGTTCCGTAGTCGGACCTTGATTGTATCTGGATGATGTAATGCTTTATTCATGTATTTGTGTGAAGTGGCGATTGTAAGCCATCTATGTATCTTTCCCTTATGTATTACATGGGTTGTGTGAAGCTTACCTCACTTGCGGCATTGCTTTCAATGCGGTTATGCCTCTAAGTCGTGCTTCGACACGTGGGAGATATAGCCGCATCGAGGGTGTTACAAGTTGGTATCAGAGCCTTCCCCGACCTTAGGAGCCCCATTGCTTGATCGTTCTTAGCGGACGAGTTGTGTCTAGAAAAATGTTTTGAGTCTTTTAGGAATTATATATCGGAGAGTTTAGGAATTCTTTTTACTCCCCAGTCCCTTCATCGCTTTGGTAAGGCATCCTGACATAGAGTTTTGACTCTTCTCTTCTCAAATTTCACTAAAAAAAATTTAGGATCACGCGGGTATCTTGGAATCGTTCCGATGGTTTTATGATGAGAACATTGTCTTGGTGCCTCCTGTCAGGGGTTTTATGGAAGTGTCCCGGGGAGTTGAGCTCTGAGGTGTTGTCGTCATAATTTTATCGTTGCAGTTCTGGAATACCCGAGTTTAGTACGCCGACATCGAAAATCTCTTTTATGCAGTTCGTTGGTGAGATAACCTCAACGCCACCCAGTACTGGGGCGGGAGTTCGGGAGTATTGCCATAACTTGTATAACGGATGCTTTTCGAAGGTCGAGGTAGATGGTTTCCGAAGTTTTTCTCGGTTATGTGTTGAAGGATGGATATAGCTGGATGTAGGATTTGCTAGATT
Source organism: Triticum dicoccoides (assembly GCF_002162155.2). Lineage (NCBI taxonomy): Eukaryota > Viridiplantae > Streptophyta > Magnoliopsida > Poales > Poaceae > Triticum > Triticum dicoccoides. Next base: position 197,997,093 of record NC_041382.1, read on the forward strand.
TGGGTGAGATATTATGCTTCCCCTGTATCCCCAACACCTGATTGCATAACCGGAAAGGTTCGCGAGTTTCATAGGTGGGAATCAAGTAGCTCTTAGGATATCTTTCCGACAGATGTATGATATGAAATTGGGGTTCGACGTCTAGTGGTCCGCCTATTCACGGTCGATTTTACAGTGGTCTCGTTGTGTCTTAAAGAGTCCTTGGCTATGCCGACTCGGGGACGATTCGTATGTCATTTACACTGCCTTGTACATGATGGTGCTGTACGATCGAGCCCGTGTAGGCCCCACCACGAAAACTTTGGACGAAATCTCTATCATATGTTTGTTCTGGCTTATTCCGCAAGCCAATCCTTTGTTTTGTTTTCAGTTGTGGTATTCGAGTTGCTTCGAAGTCAAATGTTGATTCCATACCTTTCCTAAGCGGTGTTCTCATACTCTAATGTGGATACTAATCCTTCTTGGTAATCGAGATTGCCATGTCAATCCTTTTTCAACCGGCGTGTTTTCTCTTCAAGTGGATCCGATCTTTCAACATTCGCAAGATCAATTATCAGTTCTTCTCAATGGTGCTCTTTTCATCCGTCCCAAGTTGCCTTTCTTTTCCCTCCCTCCTACCCTTGTTTCTTCGAGGAACCATATTTCTTATTCAAGTATCATTTTATTATTGTGAAGCCTCTCCATTCTTTTCCTTCAATGTTCTTATCCGGTGATTCTCAGGAAGATTCTAACGGAGCTTCAAGTTCGTCACTCTTCACTCATTTTTCTTCTTCGGTGGTTTTAAGTCAAGCTTTGTTGATCCTGTCCTTTCCTCATTTCAATGCTTCTCATGCCGGTGCAATTCTTAATCATTCACCTCTCGCTATTCATTTGTTCCGGAGTGCCGAAGATAGTTCGAAGATTCGTGTTTCCACTCTTAACCCGTTCAAGCTATTTTGAGGATGTTATCTCATTCAACCCATTTAATTCAACCGGTGGAATCTCTCTTTTAAATCATTTCAATGGTGTATCTTTTGAGTGGGCCCTAACCCACAGGTCTTTTCCCAGGATCTTACCTGACTCTTCTTATTTTTCCGGAGTTATAATCAAATTCTTTTCAAAGTTTGACGTAAGAATGAGTTATCATCAGCCAAATGCCTTTCTCCAAGATCTTTCAAATTATTTTCATAGTTGGCTCAACCTCTTCGCTTTTGATTCTCCCAGAGTGTCTAAATTATTCAAGGTGGTGTTTCTCGTCGTCTTTCTCATCATTTGAAGACCGAAGAAGAGTTTTACCTCCATATCTTATCCGTTCTCTCAGAGATTCGTGGTGCTAGCTTGTTGACATCCTCTCATAATTATTTTCGATTGTGAGAATCCTTTTCACCCATCAGGAGATATTCAGGAGTCTTTTCAGTTTGATTATCCGGAGCTCATCATTTCAGAAGACTTGTTCATTCTCAGCTTTCAGCCATGGTTCTCCAAATCTTACCGGTGCTTCATTCAAGTGATCTCTAATCAGTTCGTGATCCCTTCGTTCTCATGTATCTAGATTCTCTCAAGCATCTTCGTTCTTTTCAATTCTTACGGTGGTTCGTTCAAGAGTTCTCTTCCTTGGTTATCATATCAATTTATTCATTCTTCCAAATTCTACCGGTGGATCTTCCAAGATTCTTCTTCCTTCGTTATAATCTCAATTGACTCTTTCTTTCCAATTCCTACGGTGGTTCATGCAAAAGTTCTCGTCATTCGTCATCATATCAACTCTTTCGTTCTTTTCAATCCTACCGGTGGATCATTGAAGACCTTTCTTAAGTTTCTGTTATATCTCTCTTAATCTTTTCTACGAGAATAAGTAATATGTCAAATCCGTTGATTGTCATCAATTTAATTGGTGAAGGATACGCATAATGTAATTCTTATTCTTGTCTCATCGAGTAAACTTAATTCCTTATTCCGGAGGTTCATCAAATTCTCGATTCAAGTTGTCCATCTTTCTTTTCCGGAGTTCAAAGTTATTTCAATTATACCATTCCAAAGCTTCATCTAATCATTGCAAGGATTCACCTTGTGTTTTCGACCTCTCTTTCCTTTCGTTTGATCATTTATTTTTGTTACCGGAGTTCTTCATGAAGCTTCGTCATGATGGGTTCATCAAGGATTTAATTCCTTCTCGAAGTGTTCATCCAGATTCTTTTCTAAGAAGCTCAGGCTTTCTTCATATTGCAATCCGGAGTGCAATTCGTTCTACCGTATCATTAGAGGTGGTATTATTTCATTCTTGATAATTTGAGTTCTTGTTTTCATGATTCACAAGTAATCAAGTATGAGATATTTTAAACCCATCACCTTCTTCCTTGGAGTTATCTTGGGTTACACTTCACCAAAAGCCTTCCCTAAGGAGTGTTGCTAATTATGGTGATTATAAGTGACCCAAGTTCTTCATTTATCCTCCCGGTGAAATAGCGTTCTCGTCTCCTTGTTCATTCCAATTCTTTTCCCATGAGTGGCAGGTTGTCACCTCATATTTTGAGCTGTATTCCATAAGACCATATCAAGCTTATCTTTTCGTTGTTGTGTTTCCAACAACTCCGTTCGACCCTACTCCTAAGGATACCTTTTCAAGCTCTTTTGTGGCAGAAGTTGGCATTTTCTTCCCCATTCCTTTATTTCAATTATTTATCGTCTATTCTTTTGTTCCGGAGGCATGGTGATGTTGCTCTCTTCGATCCATCATCTGGTGTGTCAAGATCATGTTCTTTTCATGCCTACCCATTTAACCGGAGTGTGGTGCCATTCTGCTCAAGTTCTTTTTGTCTTATTAAGCCTTGCATCTCTTTTCAACCGGAGTGCTGTCTGAGATTTTTCTTACCCCTTGTTCCATTCATTCAATAGTTCCAGAGGCAGTGTGTTGTGATTTCATCAAGTATCTTCTCATCTTACCAAGTTCTTATTCAATTCCTTTTCTTTTCAATCGAAGTGCTGCCCGAAGTTGTTCTTCCTTGTTCCTCTTTTCTAACGGAGTGTTTTCAACTTCGTTCATCTCCGTTGTATTCTTTTCTCAAAATGGCTTAACCTTTTCAAGGTTCTTTGGTCTCACTCGTTTGTCAAAGAAGCAACTTAGTTTTACCTCTTCTCGTTCTCTTCCATTTTCCCTCCGGTGCCATTCTAGATCTCGGGACGAGATCCTCTCGTAGTGGTGGAGTGTTGTGATGCCCCAAGTCTGGAGCTTCAGGTGCCTTCCGTGATTTCTAGGGTTCGTCGTGTGAATTGTTTGGTTCATTGCACTCATCTTTGCATCATGTGCATTGCATCTTGTCATCATGCCATCATGTCATTTCTTTTCTTAACTCAACTAAATAAATTGCATGGATCTTCGGTCCATTTAAATCGAGGGAATTCACATGGTGATTCTCTTTAAAACATATCCTCTCGATATTTAGAGAGCTATAATAAATATTCCATCCCTTGGAAATTACCGCAACACACTTGCAAATATTCCATGCTTTTCTTACTATATTCCTCGTCTCCAAACTTTGCCCTAAATTCTTCCTTCACTTTCCGGAGTTCCACCAAAAACCTCAACATTTTTGGATACTTCTATAACCAAGCCCTAGTTCAAAACCATTTGAATTCTGAATGACATCTTCCAATCTTGCCTCTCCTATTTTTCGTGGGTCGTGCACCCTTTTATAAGTCTGTGTAAATAATCCCTCTTCTTCTTTTTCTTCTCTCAATTTTTTTCTTTCTTTCTTGTCTCCCTCTTTCTTCTTAGAAGTGAGGTTAAGAGAGAGAGAGCCCAACCCCGCAATCCCTTCAGCCGGCGCCCTCCCCGCTGGGCCGGCCTGCTAAGGCCCAGCTGCGCCCCAGCAGGCCAGCCTGCATGCCCTAACCCTAGGCCTCGGCCTCTCCCGCATCGCTCTCTCCCTCTCCCATCGCTCCCTCGGGTCCTCCCGCTACTGCCGCCACTCGCAGAGGAGAGAGCCGCTCCCTAGCATCCATCCCTGCTTCTCCTCTCGTTCCCTCACCGCCACCGCACACACACACACACCCGCACAGCGCCCCGCAGCCAGCGCCAGGAGCTCACGTCCCCTTGCCTCCCTCTACTACACCGCTTCGCCGGATCGCCGCTGCCTTCCTGCCTCCCACGAGGAACGCTGCCATGTACCTTCTCATGGACCGCACGGCCATGGAGACCACCGTGCCGGCCCCAAGCGCATCGCCCGTGCTCCTTCCCTGCCTCAGACGCCTCGCCGCCCGTCTTTTCGCTGGAGCACACGCCAAGTCCACCTCCGCGGTTACCCGGCGACCTCGACCTTCAAGAACCCCATGCGTGCGCTCGGAACTCCTCCTCCCCGTTCGTCCTTCTCGCCGGAAGCTCGAGCTTCGCTGGATCCCCCTCGCCCTCGCCGTTCAATATCCGGCGTCGCCCTGCTGCTGCGTCCATGGCCTCCGCCAGCCTCCTCCCCGTGCTGATGAACTCCTGACTGAGCTGCTCTCTCCGGCCAACTCTGCTGCTGACGCCGCCCGGACCTTCTTGCGTCCGCCCGGTTCCCCGTGCCACCACACCTGTTGCCCAGATCCACCATCGTCTGCGTGCTGCTTCCCTGCTGCCTTTTGTTGTTGTTGCCAAGGCCATTGAATCCAGGGATGCAAGACCGCCTCCGTGGAATTTCGCCAAGTACCACGACGTCAAGTACCCCTACGCATGATAACGCAAAGTACCAGGACGACGGGAACCGTCAAGTTCGTCCACCGCCGTCAAGTGAACGAGACCGGCAAGTTCGAAGACCCTAAGTACCTCTTCAAAATGACCGAGTACCACTACCTTCGACCCTCGAAGACCTCGTGGACGTCAAGTTCCGTGTCGTTGACCCCGAACCTCTACAAAAACATGTATGACTACTTCCATGGCCGAAGACCCGCGTACAACTACCATCGCCGAAGACGTCGAGTGAACGTCTACCCAGATCGTGTATTTGACCAAGTTCGTTGACGACCTCCGAGAAACTCGGATTCACCAAGTTCCACTACCGTCGCCTTCGGAAACCTCGGATGCGTCAAGTACCTCTTTAAAACGAACGTGTACCACTACCGGCGAGGACCAATTGTACCACTACTTCTTCTACCATCGCGGAACGACTACTTCCCTCGACGAACTCGAACCGTCCCGTTTGCACGCTTTGAAGGTATAACCCGAGACGACGCCCGTGAACGAATGTTGTCTGATGTTTGAGATGCTTGTGTTTGCACCGTGTCTGAATTGTCACTCGTTTCCATGCCACTAACCCATGGGAACCCCGTAGTCGGGAGCACCCCACCATCTCTAGCTTGTTTCGCACATCCGCACGCTTCCTTTTGCACCGGTATCTCCATGACCTACCGGAACCGATATGTTGCCGTGGCATCATTTTTAGATTCGTTGCCGTGGCACCCCTTTCTTCCACCACGGTGACAAATGCTTCATAACATGCTCATGTCAACATTTTCATAAAATTGCTTAAAACTTGCATATGTCATTCGCATCATAATAACAACATTTAAAATGATTATATTTGTTGTTTCCATCAATTTGCTAAATGCATATGGGGATTTACCGGATTTGTTGTTTGTTATTTCCGGCCTCATTTAAACTTTCCTAAATGTTTAGTTTTCTTATGCTTCCCCTCTTGCCATGCTAACAACATTTAATATTGTTGAGTACATAAACGAGAGAGAACTAAATAACTTGAATGTGGTGTTTCATCAATATGCAACGGAGTTGCATATTGAGCTCCACTTAATTTGTAGGATTGTTTGTGCACTTTGCCATGCCATGCATATTTAAACCGGACATGCACCATACTTGATTGTGCATCATGCCATGATTATGTGTTGGTTGTTTACCATGATTGTGTGCTTCTTTCCGGTGTTTCCTTCTTCGGGTTGGATCCGGCAACGTCGCGTTTCTGAGGACCCGTTTGTCTACGTCCGTTTGTCTTCTTCATGGACTCGTTCTTCTTCCTTGCGGGACCTCAGGCAAGATGATCATACCCTCGAAATCACTACTATCTTTGCTTTGCCTAGTTGCTCGCTCTTTTGCTATGCCTATGCTGCGATGCCTACCACTTGCTTTCAAGCCTCCCAAATTGCCATGTCAAACCTCTAACCCACCATGTCCTAGCAAACCGTTGATTGGTTATGTTACCGCTTTGCTCAGCCCCTCTTATAGCGTTGCTAGTTGCAGGTGAAGATTGGAGGCCGTTCCTTGTTGGAACATTTATTTAATTGTTGGGAGATCACAATATATCTTATTTAATTAATGCATCTATATACTTGGTAAAGGGTGGAAGGCTCGGCCTTATGCCTGGTGTTTTGTTCCACTCTTGCCGCCCTAGTTTTCCGTCATATCAGTGTTATGTTCCCGGATTTTGCGTTCCTTACGCGGTTGGGCTATTATGGGAACCCCTTGACAGTTCGCCTTAACTAAAGCTCTTCCAGCAATACCCAACATTGGTTTTACCATTCGCCACCTAGCCTCTTTTTCCCTTGGGTTTCGCGGACTCAAGGGTCATCATTATTTAACCCCCCCGGGCCAGTGCTCCTCTGAGTGTTGGTCCAAACTGTCAGCCGCCGGTGGCCACCAGGGGCAACTCTGGGCTGGCCTACCGGAAGTTTAGACAATCCGGTGTGCCCTGAGAAAGAGATATGTGCAGCTCCTATCGGGATTTGTCGGCACATTCGGGCGGTGTTGCTGGTTTAGTTTTACCCTGTCGAAATGTCTTGTTGTACCAGGATACCGACTCTGATCGGAACGTCTCGGGAGGAGGTCTATTCCTTCGTTCACCGTGAGAGCTTGTGATGAGCTAAGTTGGGACACCCCTGCAGGGATTTGAACTTTCAAAAGCCGTGCCCGCGGTTATGGGCAGATGGGAATTTGTTAACGTCTGGTTGTAGAAAACCTAAACTTGACCTTAATTAAAATGAATCAACAGCGTGTGTTACCGTGATGGTCTGTTTCCGGCGGAGTCCAGGAAGGTAACACGGTGTTGGAGTTATGCTTGACGTAGGTTGTTTAGGATCACTTCTTGATCATACTTTTATCGACCGTGCTTTGCCTTCTCTTCTCGCTCTCATTTGCGTAAGTTAGCCACCATATATGCTAGTCGCTTGCTGCAGCTCCACCTCATACCTTTACCTTACCCATAAGCTTAAATAGTCTTGATCGCGAGGGTGCGAGATTGCTAAGTCCCTGTGGCTCACAGATACTTCCAAAACCAGTTTGCAGGTGCCGATGAGTCTGTGCAGATGACGCAACCCAGCTCAGGAGGAGCTCGTTGAAGATCTTGTCCTTTGTGTTGTCTCGTTCTAGTTGATCAGTAGTGGAGCCCAGTTGGGGTCGATCGGGGACCTTTGTCGCATTTGGGGTTCTTCTTTTATTTTGGTTCCGTAGTCGGACCTTGATTATATCTGGATGATGTAATGCTTTATTCATGTATTTGTGTGAAGTGGCGATTGTAAGCCATCTATGTATCTGTCCCTTATGTATTACATGGATTGTGTGAAGATTACCTCACTTGCGACATTGCTTTCAATGCGGTTATGCCTCTAAGTCGTGCTTCGACACGTGGGAGATATAGCCACATAGAGGGCGTTACAAGTTGGTATCAGAGCCTTCCCCGACCTTAGAAGCCCCATTGCTTGATCGTTCTTAGCGGCCGAGTTGTGTCTAGAAAAATGTTTTGAGTCTTTTAGGAATTATATATCAGAGAGTTTAGGAATTCTTTTTTCTCCCCAGTCCCTTCATCGCTCTGGTAAGGCATCCCGACGTAGAGTTTTGACTCTTCTCTTCTCAAATTTCACTAAAAAAATTTAGGATCACGCGGGTATCTTGGAATTATTCCGATGGTTTTATGATGAGAACATTGTCTTGGTGCCTCCTGTCAGGGGTTTTGTGGAAGTGTCCCGGGAAGTTGAGCTCTGAGGTGTTGTCGTCATAATTTTATCGTTGCAGTTCTGGAATACCTGAGTTTAGTACGCCGACATCAAAAATCTCTTTTATGCAGTTCGTTGGTGAGATAACCTCGACGCCACCCAGTACTGGGGCGGGAGTTCGGGAGTATTGCCATAACTTGTATAACGGATGCTTTTCGAAGGTCGAGGTAGATGGTTTCCGAAGTTTTTCTCGGTTATGTGTTGAAGGATGGATACAGCTGGATGTAGGATTTGCTAGATTTGGGTGAGATATTATGCTTCCCCTGTATCCCCAACACCTGATTGCATACCCGGAAAGGTTCGGGAGTTTCATAGGTGGGAATCAAGTAGCTCTTAGGATATCTTTCCGACAGATGTATGATATGAAATTGGGGTTCGACGTCTAGTGGTCCGCCTATTCACGGTCGATTTTACAGTGGTCTCGTTGTGTCTTAAAGAGTCCTTGGCTATGCCGACTCGGGGACGCTTCGTATGTCATTTGCACTGCCTTATACATGATGGTGCTGTACGGTCGAGCCCGTGTAGGCCCCACCACGAAAACTTCGGACGAAATCTCTATCATATGTTTGTTCTGGCTTATTCCGCAAGCCAATCCTTTGTTTTGTTTTCAGTTGTGGTATTCGAGTTGCTTCGAAGTCAAATGTTGATTCCATACCTTTCCTAAGCGGTGTTCTCATACTCCAATGTGGATACTAATCCTTCTTCGTAATCGAGATTGCCATGTCAATCCTTTTTCAACCGGCGTGTTTTCTCTTCAAGTGGATCCGATCTTTCAACATCCGCAAGATCAATTATCAGTTCTTCTCAACGGTGCTCATTTCATCCGTCCCAAGTTGCCTTTGTTTTCCCTCCCTCCCACCCTTGTTTCTTCGAGGAACCATATTTCTTATTCAAGTATCATTTTATTGTTGTGAAGCCTCTCCATTCTTTTCCTTCAATGTTCTTATCCGGTGATTCTCAGGAAGATTCTAACGGAGCTTCAAGTTCGTCACTCTTCACTCATTTTTCTTCTTCGGTGGTTTCAAGTCAAGCTTTGTTGATCATGTCCTTTCCTCGTTTCAATGCTTCTCATGCCGGTGCAATTATTAATCATTCACCTCTCGCTATTCATTTGTTCCGGAGTGCTGAAGATAGTTCGAAAATTCATGTTTCCACTCTTAACCCGTTCAAGCTATTTTGAGGATGTTATCTCATTCAACCCATTTAATTGAACTGGTGGAATCTCTCTTTTAAATCATTTCAATCGGTAGAATATATTGGGAGTTCCGCCGCCAGAAGCCTCCGTAGCCACCGAAAACCAATCTAGACCCGTTCCGGCACCCTGCCGGAGGGGGAATCCCTCTCCGGTGGCCATCTTCATCATCCGGCGCTCTCCATGATGAGGAGGGAGTAGTTCTCCCTCGCGGCTGAGGGTATGTACCAGTAGCTATGTGTTTGATCTCTCTCGCTCGTGTTCTTGAGGTGATACGATCTTGATGTATCGCGAGCTTTTCTATTATATTTGGATCCTATGATGTTTCTCCCCCTCAACTCTCTTGTAATGGATTGAGTTTTCCCTTTGAAGTTTTCTTATCGGATTGAGTCTTTAAGGATTTGAGAACACTTGATGTATGTCTTGCGTGGGATACCCGTGGTGACAATGGGGTATTCTATTGATCCACTTGATGTAAGTTTTGGTGATCAACTTGCGGGTTTCCACCCATGAACCTATGCATAGGGGTTGGCACACGTTTTCGTCTTGACTCTCCGATAGAATCTTTGGGGCAATCTTTGAAGTACTTTGTGTTGGTTTGAATAGATGAATCTGAGATTGTGTGATGCATATCATATAATCATACCCACAGATACTTGAGGTGATAATGGAGTATCTAGGTGACATTAGGGTTTTGGTTGATTTGTGTCTTAAGTTGTTATTCTAGTACGAACTCTTTGATAGATTGAACAGAAAGAATAGCTTCATGTTATTTTACTACAGACTCTTGAATAGATCGATCAGAAAGGATAACTTTGAGGTGGTTTCGTACCCTACCATAATCTCTTCGTTTGTTCTCCGCCATTAGTGAGTTTGGAGTGACTCTTTATTGCATGTTGAGGGATAGTTATATGATCCAATTATGTTTTTATTGTTGAGAGAACTTGCACTAGTGAAAGTATGAACCCTAGGCCTTGTTTCAACGCATTGCAATACCATTTGTGCTCACTTTTATCATTAGTTACCTTGCTGTTTTCATATTTTCAGATTACAAAAACCATTATCTAGTATCCATATTGCACTTGTATCACCATCTCTTCGCCGAACTAGTGCACCTATACAATTTACCATTGTATTGGGTGTGTTGGGGACACAAGAGACTCTTTGTTATTTGGTTGTAGGGTTGCTTGAGAGAGACCATCTTCATCCTACGCCTCCTACGGATTGATACACCTTAGGTCATCCACTTGAGGGAAATTTGCTACTGTCCTACAAACCTCTGCACTTGGAGGCCCAACAACGTCTACAAGAAGAAGGTTGTGTAGTAGACATCACCTGTTGACAGGTTTTGAGGTAAGCATCGCAAAAAAGGAGAAAATCCCAATATAGAAAGTAGCCCCTGAGACACTGTCCGGTGTTCGGAAAGAAAAAACCGGACAGAGGATCAATCTCCTATTGCAGGAAACTAACTAAATTTGTCTAAAATCTATGCGCAGGCGTCGCTGTTGGCCGTGGCCTCTCATACTACCGAAGTCTCAGGACTGAAGCAAAAACTTGCGGAGGCCGAGGAGGAGTTGGGCCTGGTGAAGAGGCAGCTCCAGGAAAAACAAGGTAAGTAATAACCTGTTATGGATTCAAAAGGGGGAAAATGATATGCAATGTCCGAAATACCATGATGTGAACAAATGTGACGACCAACATCGAGGCCCTGAAAGCGTCCCTGGTCGAAGCCGAGGGGAAGGCTGTCAAGGAGCAGGCCGCCCGTAAGAGGCTCAAGGCCCGGGTCAACGAAGTCCAACAGGAGCTCCAGGATGCGATGAGGAAGTGTGAGACCTTGGAGCACAATGCGTCATCTCAAGAGGCCGAACTCGCCAAGGATCGTAAGAGTGCGGAGCCGGCCCGGATTGAAGCCCAGGACGCCCTTCATGAGATCTAGGAGGCCCAGAATATCATGGTGGGTAAGACATTCCATATGCAAAGCAGGAGTGTGAAGAGGAAATTTCTTTTACTAACACGGACTCGGAGTTCTCCAGGGGCCTTTGCTGATCTGCCTTGCAGTGTGACCGACACTGCGGAGTTCTTCCAAGCCGAAGAAGGGAGCTCCTCAGAGAAGCTGTTCTACTCGCAATATTGTGCGCCAGAACATCCGATGCCCTTTAGTGATCAGCTGAAACAGCTGGTCGAGCTGCACAGGGTGGCCGAACTGGCCATGAAGGATATGATAATTCGGATGTAGCCAGCCGAAGCAATTCCCAGCAGCTACTTCAGCCTCGTGAAGAAGCTGGTGGATGCCTGTCCTCGGCTGGATGTCATCAAGCGATCCATCTGCATCGAGGTCGCGCGTCTGGCCTTCTCTTATTGCAAGGTCTAGTGGGCAAAGCTAGACGCTATCAAGTTAGCGACCGGGGGGCCGCCGGAGGGCAAGGAGCACCCCACACCTGAGCGATACTTCGGCGATGTCTTAGAGGGGTCCCGCATTGTTGTGGATCATTGTGTGAAGGACACCATCTTTGGATGAATGTATTCGAGCCCCCTCTGCCTTGTATGATGAAACAAAGTGTTTATGCAATATAATGCTTATTATGTTTTTAAATTTTTACTTCCTGTGCGGCCATGTTGTATGAAATCTGAGGGTTAACTAGTCGTCAGCTTCTGCTCCCACGTAGGTAGTACGGGGGTGTTCGGGATGGAATCTAAACAATCTTGATCCAATTAGATGGTCTTTGAAGGAGTTGTTTAGCGCAACGAACCAGGCAACGTGACTATGCGGCTGTAACACCCTCACTTAGCCATAGGAGTGCGACAATAAAAACGTGGGTGCAACCCCTAGTATCCGAACTTGTGCTATAAGCGTCTGATCGGGAAGTACCAATCCTTCGCGTAATGCGGAAGACATCTCCAACGATTTGCAACCTCCGAACAGCTGACCGGCTCTCGCCGCATCATGACAGTCAGTTTTCGACTTTCTCTACTGAGATGCTCCTTTGGATAAACCAAGGCACAATCGTAGTAGTTCTCCCTTTACTACCTTATCCGATATAGCGAAATGTAAGGTAGCAAGCACAGGAGCCGGGCAACCCAACTATTGACCCAAGACATAATTCGGAGCCAATGCATATAATGCTAAATTTGGGGTGCCGAACTATACTTATAAAAAGTGTTTGGACTTTTGTTGTCGTATTGTGGGGTGCTATGAAGCCCCTAGTAAACTTCAAGTGTACCAAAGTGTACGGGTGCTACCTAATAGGATTGTCCACAGGGGAGCTGGAAAAAAAAGAAAACATAAAAGGTACGAAGGTAAAAAGCTGGAGTCCTACAGCTCCAGCCGCACACTGTTCTCATTGTAATTTAATTAGTACGTCAAGGCACATTGATACAGGTAGTGCGATAAGCAACATGCTATTTGACATGCCGAAACCAAGGGAGAGCTACATGTAGGTCCTGAAAAAAGGTAGAGTTATCGTTAACGGAATCACCTAAAAAGTCCCCCTTATGTCTACGTTTCTCTCCGTTTTGGTGTGTTTGTCCTTCAAGAGGACCGATTACCAGACCATCAAATGGTGCCTATGGGATTGAGACCTGAAAAGGAAACAAGTAAAAGTGAAAGTATGTGTGTATCCGATGTCGGTTGAGCCATACTATGGACCACAAGCTAGCTATGCCTCCGTCGATGCCCATGGTATTTTGAGTGCGTAGTTATGTACGCGCGGCGCGAATGCCGCCACTTGATCAGAGCTGAGACGGAGGCCGGATTGCTAGTTGAGCTCCTGACGAGCCGAGCTCTCCTGCTGCAGAGTACTTCGGACCCTCTTAACGGTGTCCGTGGGCTCGGTAGCTGAATTAAGGTTCTGCTTGAGAAGGCTGCTTTGTACTTCTGCTGCTAAGGCAGCTGTGTGCTCTTCTGTACGGAGGGAGCATTCCATATTTCCGTTGACTGTTATGATGCCGCGTGGACTGGGCATCTTGATCTTGAGATAAGCATAGTGTGGTACTGCGTTGAATCGAGCGAACGCAGTTTGTCCGAGCAGTGCGTGATAGCCGCTGCGGAAGGGGACGATATCGAAGATTAACTCCTCACTTCGGAAGTTGTCCGGAGATCCGAAGACAGCCTCTAGTGTGATTGAGCCCGTACAGCGGGCCTCTACACCTGGTATGACTCCTTTGAAGGTAGTCCTAGTGGGCTTGATCCGCGATGGGTTAATGTCCATTTTTCACGATGTATCCTGATAGAGCAGATTGAGGCTGCTACCTTCGTCCATAAGGACGCGAGTCCAGTGGAACCCATCAATTATTGGGTCTAGGACCAGTGCTGCTGAACCACCCTGACGGATACTGGTCGGATGATCTCGGTGATCAAAAGTGATCGGGCATGACAACCATGGATTAAATTTTGGGGCGACTAGCTCTATCGCGTAGATGTCCCTGAGCGCACACTTGCGCTCCCTCTTGGGGATGTGGGTAGCGTATATCATGCTCACCATTTTGACCTAAGGGGAAAACTTCTTCTGTCCCCTGTGTTCGGTTGCTGGGGCTCTTCGTCATCGTCCTCGCTTTGCGATCCCTTTTCCCTTTTCTCGGCGTTTAATTTGCCGGCCTATTTAAAAACCCAGCAGTCTCTATTTGTATGATCGGGTGGCTTGTCTGGGGTGCCATGAATCTAGCACAGATGATCAAGTATGCAGTCCAAGCTGGATGGGCCTGAATTGTTCTTTTGGAACAGCTTCTTCTGCTGATCGGACATAGAGGCCCTGAATCCGGCATTGACTGTTGTGTCCTCGGTGTTATCACTTTGTTTCGACACTTGTATCTGTTGCGTCGAGACTTGTCTTTGCTAGTTTTAGTTTCTGGGGTGCCAGCGTCGCTTGCATTGTTTTTGCTATGGGCCAACAACTGTCCTCTCCCGCACAAAAGTGGGTCATGAGTGCCGTGAGGGCTGCCATGGATTTTGGCTTTTCTTGGCCGAGATGGCGAGTGAGCCATTTGTCCCGGATGCTGTGTTTGAAGGCTGCTAGGGCTTCGGCATCCAGACAATTGACGATTTGGTTCTTTTTAGTTAAGAACCTATTCCAGAATTTCCTGGCGGACTCTCCGGGCTGTTGAACTATATGGCTTAAGTCATCAGCGTCTGGAGGTCGAACATATGTACCTTGGAAGTTATCGAGGAAGGCCTCTTCCAAGTCCTCCCAGCTGCTAATAGAATTTGCAGGCAGACTGTTGAACCAGTGCCGAGCTGGTCCCTTGAGTTTTAAAGGGAGGTATTTGATGGCGTGGAGGTCATCGCCATGGGCCATATGAATGTGGAGAATGAAGTCTTCGATCCACACTGCGGGGTCCGTGGTTCCATCGTATGATTCTATATTCACAGGTTTGGACCCTTCTGGGAATTCATGATCCTTGACCTCATCAGTGAAGCAATGAGGGTGTGCGGTGCCTCTATATCGGGTCGTATCGCGACGTAGCTCTGATGGAGTCCGTCTGCGGTTTTCAGCCCGCGCATGACTAAGTTTGTCACGTCTGAATTGGTGACCGTCGTCGCATGTCGAGGCACGTCCTCACAATCCGTAGATTGATCTAGTATGTCCTACTTTATTGTTTAGGTTTTGCCGGAGGTCGTATGTATGACCGTGGGCTAATTTACCTCTGCCTGTGCGATGAGGCGGTGATGGCTGGTGTTTGGCGTGAGGTGCCGTTTTATCCCGACCACATGGTGGTCGGTCAGCTGCATTGTACGATGGAATTATGTATTCCGGTGCTTCATCGTCAAACTGAGGTAGCAGTTTGCACTTTGGGTAACTTTTGGTTGGGTGCTTGAGGCCGTATTTTTCGGCTGCTAGTACATCGATCCTTTTATCATTGAACAGATCATGGTCAGCTTCAAGATGCTGCTGCTTCTTTTTCAGGCTCCTTGCCATGGTGATTAGCTGGCGCTTGAAGCGCTTTTGCTCCAGAGGTTCCTCAGGCACAATGAAATCGTCGGTGTCGAGGCTCACCTCATCCTCGGAGAGCGGGAGGTAACTTCCGTCCTCTGAGTCTTCGTGCATGGCCTGCTTGCCAGGGCTAGCCTGCCCATCTTCCCGTTCATCTTGTTCATCAGCTATTTCAACGGGGTCTTCGTTGTCTTCGGCAACTTCTGGAGTATTATCTTCTCCTGTGCCGGTGTTGCTGTCTTTACTGCGACATGACTTATAGCGGCGCCGCTGACGCCGGTGCTTGGATTGTATTTCAGAAGGTTTATCCTCGACTATTTATTCCTTGTCGTCGCCGCTATTCTCCTCTGGTGCATCCACCATGTATACATTATATGAGGAACTGGCCGTCCAGCGTCCCGTGAACGGCGGGTTCTGGGCCTCTTCTTCTCCGGCATCATCGTCCATACCGTCGATGTCCTCGGAGTCGTAATCAAGTGTGTCGGTCAGATACTCGACCGTGGCGATGAAGTGGGTGGTGGATGGGAAGCAAAATTCTCCACCATCAGCCCCTAGTTCGAACCGAATATAGTTCGGTTGTGAGTCCTCTGCCAAGGACAACTTCTTTAACGAGTTTAGCACATCGCCCAAAGGCGAGTGCTGGAATACGTCTGCGGCGCTGAACTTGAAGATCGATAAACGATCAAGTTTGGCGTCCGCAGGCTCACGAGGTTTGGAACTTACGGGCGGAGATGAGTCCGGAGTTCCGGTGAAAAGATGTCATGAGAGGTTAAGTCTATGTGTGGCTCCAACGTCGTGGAATTTGTGGCCTTCGTGGTGGGGTTTATCTTCCCGTCCTTGGATGGCGTAGTCTACTTCGGCTCTAAGGACAGAGCAGTTATAGGAGCGATCTCATAGATGCGGTCTAAATAGCCAAGTGAATTGGACCGCAATGCGAAGCCGCCGAACACAAAGATTTGTCTGGGGAAGAAGGTTTCTCCTTGGATAGCATCATTATTGACGATTGAAGGGGACATCAAACCTTTTGGCGATAGCACAGTGGAACTCTCAATGTAAGCACCAATGTCGGTGTCAAAACCGGCGGATCTCGGGTAGGGGGTCCCAAACTGTGCGTCTATGGTCGGTGGTAACAGGAGGCAAGGGACACGATGTTTACCCAGGTTCAGGCCCTCTCTATGGAGGTAATACCCTACGTCCTGCTTGATTGATATTGATGAGTATGAGTATTACAAGAGCTGATCTACCTCGAGATCGTAATGGCTAAACCCTAGAGGTCTAGCTTGTATGCCTATGATAATGAATTTGCCCTATCCGAACTAAGTCCTCCGATTTATATAGACACCGGAAGGATCTAGGGTTACAAAAGGTCGGTTACAAAGAAGGGAATCTACATATCCAGTCGCCAAGCTTGCCGTCCACGCCAAGGAGAATCCCATCCGGAAACGGGTACAGTCTTCGGTCTTCGCATCTTCACAGCCCATCAGTCTGGCCCATGGCTAACAGGCAGGACGCCCGAGGACCCCTTAGTCCAGGACTCCCTCAGCGTTGACGCAAGCTTGGGTCAACGCCGCAACGCCGTGGGGGCGAAAAGGTGAGAAGCCTGCGTGGCCCGAGATGCCGGCAGGGTTGGAGCCGGCGGCGAAGGTCTTCATGCCGACATCGGATGGAAAGCGTGGCCAAGGCGGCCACGCAGACGTAATGGAGCTCGACCGGGAAGTCGTGGTGGTTGAGGACGACACCCCGCCACGGACCGACGAGGTCGAGCAGGCGGGGGCCAAGAGAGGCGGCGGCGATGCCGTCTTGAAGGAGGCGCTGCAGACGGCGCCGGAGGGAGCGCCTCGGGCGCTGACACCGCAGGCTACTCCGGCTGTCGTGCCGGAGAGGGTGTCAGAGAAGGTGCCGGCCGCAGAAGAGGCGGTCAACTGAGAGTACACCCTGGTGCCCAGACGAGGGGGTCGCTAGGCCGCCGGGTCACACCCGACTCGGGCTGGGCCAAGCGAGGTCTTCTTCAGGCCTTTGACCTAGGAGGAGGAGGCGATGGCCACGGTAAGCCGCCACCTTCGAGGGCATATGATACGTCTCCGTTGTATCTACTTTTCCAAACACTTTTTCCCTTTTCTGGTCTCTAACTTGCATTATTTGAATGGAACTAACCCGGATGCTGTTTTCAGTAGAATTTCCATAGAAGTTCTCAGAATGACCTGAAAATCAACGAAGATTATTTTTGGAATATATAAAAAAGACTGGAAGAATAATCCACATCAGCAGGCCTACACCCTTTCCACGAGGGTGGGGGCACGCCTACCCCCCTGGGCGCGCCCCCTACCTCGTGGGCCCCCTAACGATCCACCGACCTCAACTCCAACTCCATATATTCGTGTTCGGGGAGAAAAAATAGGGGAGAAGGATTCATCATGTTTTACGATACGGAGTTGCTGCCAAGCCCTAAACTCTCTCGGGAGGGCTGATCTGGAGTCCGTTCGGGGCTCCGGAGAGGGGAATCCATCGCCATCGTCATCATCAAACTTCCTCCATCACCAATTTCATGATGCTCACCGCCATGTGTGGGTAATTCCATCATAGGCTTGCTGGACAGTGATGGGTTGGATGAGATTTATCATGTAATCGAGTTAGTTTTGTTAGGGTTTGATCCCTAGTATCCACTATGTTCTGAGATTGATGTTGCTATGACTTTTCTATGCTTAATGCTTGTCACTAGGGTCCGAGTGCAATGATTTCAGATCTGAACCTATTATGTTTTCATGAATATATGTGAGTTCTTGATCCTATCTTGCAAGTCTATAGTCACCTATTATGAGTTATGATCCGTTAACCCTGAAGTGACAATAATCGGGACCATTACCGGTGATGACCATAGTTTGAGGAGTTCATGTATTCACTATGTGTTAATGCTTTGGTCCGGTACTCTATTAAAAGGAGGCCTTAATATCCCTTAGTTTCCAATAGGACCCCGCTGCCACGGGAGGGTAGGACAAAAGATGTCATGCAAGTTCTTTTCCATAAGCACGTATGACTATATTCGGAATACATGCCTACATTACATTGATGAACTGGAGCTAGTTCTGTGTCACCCTATGTTATAACTATTGCATGATCGATCGCATCCGACATAATTATCCATCACTGATCCATTGCCTACGAGCTTTTCACATATTGTTCTTCGTTTATTTACTTTTCTGTTGCTACTGTTACAATCACTATAAAACCAAAAATATTACTTTTGCTTCCGTTACCACTACTATCATATTACTTTGCTACTAAATACCTTGCTGCAGATACAAAGTTTCCAGGTGTGGTTGAATTGACAACTCAGCTGCTAATACGTGCAAATATTCTTTGGCTCCCCTTGTGTTGAATCAATAAATTTGGGTTGAATACTCTACCCTCGAAAACTTTTGCGATCCCCTATACTTGTGGGTTATGAAGACTATTTTCGGGCGCCGTTGTCGGGGAGCATAACTCTATTCTTTGAGTCACTTGGGATTTATATCTTCTTATCACAATGAAGAACTTGAAAGATCAAAGAACCAAGATTTTTCCCTCAACTACGAGGGGAGGTAAGGAGCTGCCATCTAGCTCCGTGCTTGATTCACCTTCTATTTTGAGTAAACTTGTGACACCTACACATGCTATTGATTATGATAGGTCACATGTTATTGATGATGCCACTTCTGCTTTGCATGATGCTTATGATGAAACTACTTCTATGCTTGATACTACTATGCCACTAGGTGAATTTCTTGATGAACAACTTGCTAGGGCTAGAGAGAATGCAATTATTGAAACTGATAATATTGATGAAAGTGATGATGAAGATTATCCCCCTAGATATGAATTGCCTGTTGTGCCTGAGGGTTATGTTATGAATTACAAAACTGCTAGAAACTTCTTAGCTTGCAATGATAGATCTGATCTTAAGAAATTATTAGTTAAGCTTAAATAAAAGTCTTTGAATGCTAGAATGAAATATGAACCTGCTTTTGCTACTTCACCTATCTTTATTACTGATAAGGATTATGATTTCTCTGTCGACCCTGAGATAATTACTTTGGTTGAATCTGATCCTTTCTATGGCTATGAATCTGAAACTGTTGTGGCACATCTTACTAAATTAAATGATATAGCCACCCTATTCACTAATGATGAGAAAACTCGCTATTATTATATCCTTAAGTTATTTCCGTTCTCATTAAAGGGTGATGCTAAAACATGTTTTAATTCTCTTGATCCTGGTTATGTGCGTAGTCCCCAGGATATGATTTATTACTTCTCTGCTAAATATTTCCCTGCTCATAAGAAATAAGTGCCTTAAGGGAAATATATAATTTTGTGCAAATTGAAGAAGAGAGTCTCCCACAAGCTTGGGGGAGGCTTCTCCGATTACTTAATGTTGTGCCTGATCACCCTCTCAAGAAAAATGAAATACTTGATATCTTTTATAATGGACTAAGCGACGCTTCCAGAGACTACCTGGATAGTTGTGTTGGTTGTGTTTTTAGGGAAAGAACCGTTGATCAAGTTGAATTGCTATTGAAGAATATGTTGACTAATGAAAATAATTGGACACTTCCTGAACCAACTCCTAAGCCGACTCCGAAGAAAAGGGGTATTCTATTTCTCAGTCCTGAAGATATGCAAGAGGCAAAGCTATGAAAGAAAAAGGTATTAAAGCTAAGATGTTAAGGATTTACCACCTATTGAAGAAATACATGGTCTTGATAACCCAACATAGGTATTAAAGGTAAATTCTCTCGATAGATTTGATAAATGTGAAATCCCATTTACTAACTTTGCTAGCCAATGCTTGTATGAGTTTGATGACTTTATGGTTAAACAAGAAAACTTCAATGCTTATGTTGGTAGACAATTGAAATGCAATGCTGATATGCTTGAACACTTGAGTGATTATATGGCTAGTGTTAAAGGTGAACTTAAACTTATTAGTAAACATGCTTCTATGGTTACCACTCAAGTAGAACAAGTACTTAAAGCTCAGAATGATTTGCTCAATGAATTAAATAATAAGAAAAATGATATTGTTGTTAGAGTTATGACTAGAGGTGGTAAAATGACTCAGGAACCTTTGTATCCCGAGGGCCATCCTAGGAGAATTGAGCAAGATTCTCAGAGAATTAATATTGATGCACCTAGTCCTTCTAAGAGGAAGAAAAAGAAAAATGATAGGACTTTGCATGCTTCTAGTGAACCTGTTGTTGATACACCTGAGAACCCCAACGATATCTCTATTTCTGATGCTGAAACACAATCTGGTAATGAACATGAAACTAGTGATAATGTTAATCATGATGTTCATGTTGATGCTCAACCTAGCAATGATAATGATGTAGAGATTGAACCTGCTATTGATCTTGATAACCCACAATGAAAGAATCAACATTATGATAAGAGAGACTTTGTTGCTAGGTAGCATGGCAAAGAAAGAGAACCATGGGTTCAGAAAACCATGCCCTTTCCTCCTAAACCATCCAATAAAAAGGATGATGAGGATTTTGAGCGCTTTGCTGAAATGATCAGACCTATCTTTTTGCGTATGCGTTTGACTGATATGCTTAAAATTAATCCTTATGCTAAGTACATGAAAGATATTGTTACAAATAAAAGAAAGATACCAGAAGTTGAAATTTCCACCATGCTTGCTAATTATACTTTTAAGGGTGGAATACCAAAGAAACATGGAGATCTAGGAGTACCAACTATACCATGCTCCATTAAAAGAAACTATGTTAAAACTGCTTTATGTGATCTTGGAGCCAGTGTTAGTGTTATGCCTCTCTCTTTATATCGTAGACTTGATTTGAATAAGTTGACACCTACTGAAATATCTTTGCAAATGGCTAACAAATCAACTTCTATACCTGTCGGTATTTGTGAGGATGTGCCTGTTGTAGTTGCAAACGTTACTATTTTAACGGACTTTATTATTCGTGATATTCCCAAGGACGATAGTATGTCTATTATTCTTGGAAGACCCTTTTTGAATACTGTAGGGGCTCTTATTGATTGCAACAAAGGCAATGCCACTTTTCATGTTAATGGTAATGAGCATATGGTACACTTTCCAACGAAACAACCTCAAGTCCACAGTAAAAATTCTATTGGAAAAATTTCAACAATCACCACTGGAGGTTTTGAATTTCCTCTTCCTACTGTCAAGAAGAAATATGATATTCTTATTGCTGGGGATGTGCATATCCGCATTGAGGTAACCTAGTGTTATTCGAAATTTCCCTAGTTTCATGTTATTCGAAATGAGTTTGTTAACAAGACCTGATCAACCTTGTTAGTGGATTCCTTTTGATGAGCATGAGATGGATGAAGTTAGAAAGCACAACTCTCTGTACCATCCTTTTACTTTCTATTATTTATATTAAATAAAGAAAAAAAATACTATTTTCTGTCTATTTTCTGAATTATTCATGCAATAAAAAATACCCCGAAAATAGAAGTTCTCCAAATGCCCTAAAAATTAAATATGATTTTTTCTAGAATATTTGATGATATCTAGCACTGATAACACACCAGGGGGAGCAGCCACGTACCCACGAGGGTGGTGGGCGCACCCACCCCCTGGGCACGCCCCCTGCCTCATGGACCCCACATGGGTCCCCTCCACTTATCCTTTCACCCACACACTTCGTCTTGCTACAGAAAAAATCACTAGCCAGCTCAAACACAAGTTCTAGCACTTCTTGCTGCCATTTTCTATCTCCTTGCTCAAAGCTCCATTCACAAAACTGCTTTGGGGGATTGTTCTTTGGTTTGTGACTCCTCCAATGGTCCAATTAGTTTTTGTTCTAGTGCTTTATTTATTGAAATTTTTTGCTGCTTAGGTGACCCTGTTCTTGAGCTTGCATGTCAAATTTATGTGGTCAAAAGTAGTTTTAATGCATGATATGGCCTCTAGGAACTTGTAGGAGTAGTTGCTATCAATTTTGTTATGTTTGGTTCACTTTATTTTATGTTACTAAAAATTTCAGAAATTTTCAGAAAAAGATGATGAGATTTTTGAGGGGCTCATTGATACGTCTCCAACGTATTATAACTTTTTATTGTTCCATGCTATATTATATTCTATTTTGGACATTATTGAGCTTTATTATACACTTATATATTGTTTTCGGGACTAACCTACTAACCGGAGGCCCAGCCCAGAATTGCTGTTTTTTTGCCTATTTCAGAGTTTCACAGAAAAAGAATATCAAACGGAGTCCAAACGGAATGAAACCTTCGGGAACGTGATTTTCGAAACGAACGTGATCCAGAGGACTTGGACCCTACGTCAAGAAAGCAACCAGGAAGGCACGAGGTAGGGGGGCGCGCCCTCCACCCTCGTGGGGCCCATGTTGCTCCACCGACGTACTCCTTCCTCCTATATATACCTACATACCCCAAACTACCAGATACGGAGCCAAAAACCTAATTCCACCGCGCAACCTTTTGTACCCGTGAGATCCCATCTTGGGGCCTTTTCCGGATCTCCGCCGGAGGGGGCATCGATCATGGAGGGCTTCTACATCAACACCATAGCCTCTCCGATGATGTGTGAGTAGTTTACTTCAGACCTTCGGGTCCATAGTTATTAGCTAGATGGCTTCTTCTCTCTTTTTGGATCTCAATACATTGTTCTCCCCCTCTCTTGTGGAGATCTATTCGATGTAATCTTCTTTTACGGTGTGTTTTTTGAGACCAATGAATTGTGGGTTTATGATCAAGTTTATCTATGAACAATATTCAAATCTTCTCTGAATTCTTTTATGTATGATTGGTTATCTTTGCAAGTCTCTTCGAATTATCAGTTTGGTTTGGCCTACTAGATTGATCTTTCTTGCAATGGGAGAAGTGCTTAGCTTTGGGTTCAATCTTGCGGTGTCCTTTCCCAGTGACAGTAGGGGCAGCAAGGCACGTATTATATTGTTGCCATCAAGGATAACAAGATGACATTTATATCATATTGCATGAGTTTATCCCTCTACATCATGTCATCTTACTTAAGGCATTACTCTGTTCTTTTGAACTTAATACTCTAGATGCATGCTGGATAGCGGTCGATGTGTGGAGTAATAGTAGTAGATGCAGGCAGGAGTCGGTCTACTTGTCTCGGATGTGATGCCTATATACATGATCATACCTAGATATTCTCATAGCTACGCTCAATTCTGTCAATTGCTCAACAGTAATTTGTTTACCCACCGTAATACGGATGCTCTCGAGAGAAGCCACTAGTGAAACCTATGGCCCCGGGTCTATTTTCCATCATATTAATCTTCCGTCAACAAGCTATTTCTTTTGCCTTTTTTATTTTCCTTTATTTACTTTGCATCTTTAGCATAAAAATACCAAAAATATTATCGTATCATATCTATCAGATCTCACTTTCGTAAGTGATCGTGAATGGATTGACAACCCCTTTATTGCGTTGGTTGCGAGGATTTTATTTGTTTGTGTAGGTGCGAGGGACTCATGCGTGGCCTCCTACTGGATTGGTACCTTGGTTCTCAAAAACTAAGGGAAATACTTACGCTACTTTGCTGCATCACCCTTTCCTATTCAAGGGAAAACCAATGCAGTGCTCAAGAGGTAGCAAGAAGGATTTCTGGCGCCGTTGTCGGGGAGTCTATGCAAAAGTCAACATACCAAGTACCCATCATAAACCCTTATCTCCCGCATTACATTATTTGCCTCTTGTTTTCCTCTCCCCCACTTCACCCTTGCCGTTTTATTCGCCCTTCTTCTGTTCGTCTTTCCATTTGCTTTGATGTTCTACTTGGCTCATTTGCTTGTTTGGTTGGAATAGTTGTTTATTTATTGCTAAACAAAGAACCTAAGATCTATGGATCCTCATCTGCTTGCCAATATTTTTAAGAGATCCAATTATGATGAACCAATTGCTAGTGAGTTTTGTGCACTAGATTATCTTTATTAAGTTTTGCTTGAAATTTGTGAATCTGAAAATTGTGATGAAATAATTTATGGAGTGATGCACGATGGATATTTGAATAGAAAGCATGATTGCAATGATGATAGTATAAATTCTATTAATGTCCATTGTTCTTATAATATGCAAAACCCTAAGCTTGGGGATGCTAGTTTTGCTATGTCGTCTACTTGTTGCAATGATCATGATTGGGGTGATTCTTCTTTTGATCTTGAGAATTTATTTAGGCCCCATGATGATTATGAGATTGATAATAATGTTTGCAATATTATTGAAAGTGGGTTTGGAAGAGTGTCAACTTTAGATCCCACATATTTGGAGAACGTTCAATCTTATGAATTTTTTTGATAAAAGTGGGTTTGGAGAGGTCATGACTTTAGTTAATGTTAATCCCACTATTTTGGAAGAGTGTCAACTCTGCATGCATGTGGATCATGTTGAAAATATTTTATGTGATAGCTATTTTGTTGAATTTTCTTATTATCCCACATGCAATTATTACGAGAGAGGAAAATATGGTGGTAGAAATTTTCATGTTACTAAATTACCCCTCATTATGTTGAGATTGCTATTGTTTCTTTCCGCTTCCTTGCATATGCTAGTTTTTGCTTGCCTTGATAATTTATTTGCCTATAATATTCCTATGCATAGGAAGTATGTTAGACTTATATGTGTTTGTCATGTGTTTTATGCTGCTCTCTTTGTGCTTCAATTCTTGTCTTTCATGTGAGCATCGTTGAAATCTTATGCCTAGCTATAAGGCTTTAAAGAAAAGCGCTTGTTGGGAGAAAACCCAATATTTTTCCTTGCTGTTATTCAATAAATAATTTATCTAGCCTCTGTTTTGGTTGTGTTTTTGTGTTTAATTAGTGTTTGTGCCAAGTAGAACTGTTGGGAAGACTTGGGGAAAGTCTTTTTGATCTTGCTGTAAAAAACAGAAACTTTAGCGCTCACGAGAATTGCTGCCATTTTTATTTGGAAAGTGATATTTAGTTAATTCTTTTGCAGATGATTAATAGATAAATTCCTCACGTCCAAAAATTTATTTTAGAATTTTTGGGGTTCCAGCACTAGCGTTAGCTACAGATTACTACAGACTGTTCTGTTTTTGACACATTCTGTTTTTTCATGTGTTGGTTGCTTATTTTGATGAATCCATGGCTAGTAAAAGAGTTTATAAACCATAGAGAAGTTGGAATACATTAGGTTTAACACCAATATAAATAAAGAATGAGTTCATTACAGTACCTTGAATTGGTGTTTTGTTTTCTTTCGCTAACGGAGCTCACGAGATTTTCTATAAGTTTTATGTTGTGAAGTTTTCAAGTTTTGGGTAAAATATTTGATGGATTATGGAACAAGGAGTGGCAAGAGCCTAAGCTTGGGGATGCCCATGGCACCCCAAGATAATCTAAGGACAGCTAAAAGCCAAAGCTCGGGGATGCCCCGGAAGGCATCCCCTCTTTAGTCTACTTCCATCGGTAACTTTACTTGGAGCTATATTTTTATTCACCACATGATATGTGTTTTGCTTGGAGAGTCTTGTATTATTCGAGTCTTTATTTGTTAGTTTACCACAATCATCCTTGCTGTACACACCTTTTGAAAGAAACACACATGATTTGAAAATTATTAGAATACTCTATGTGCTTCACTTACATCATTTGAGTTATATAGTTTTTGCTCTAGTGCTTCAATTATATCTTTTAGAGCATGGTGGTGGATTTGTTTTATAGAAACTATTATTCTCTCAAGCTTCACTTATATTATTTTGGGAGTCTTAAACATGGTAATTAGCTTAAATTGGGAAATTAATCCTAATATGCTAAGTATTCGAGACTAGTATTTTTTTTCTTATGATGTTTGTTGAATACTATGAGAAGTTTGATACTTGATAATTGTTTTGAGATATGGAGATGGTGATATTAGAGTCATCCTAGTTGAGTAGTTTTGAATTTGAGAAATACTTGTCATAAAGTTTGTGATTCCCGTGGCATGCACGTATGGTGAACCGTTATGTGATGAAGTCGGGGCATGATTTATTTATTGATTGTCTTCCTTATGAGTGGCGGTCAGGAACGAGCGATGGTCTTTTCCTACCAATCTATCCCCCTAGGAGCATGCGCGTGATACTTTGCTTTGATAACTTGTAGATTTTTGCAATAACTATATGAGTTCTTTATGACTAATGTTGAGTCCATGGATTATACGCACTCTCACCCTTCCACCATTGCTAGCCTCTCTAATACCGCGCACCTTTTGCTGGCATCATACACCCACCATATACCTTCCTCAAAACAGCCACCATACCTACCTATCATGACATTTCCATAGCCATTCCGAGATATATTGCCATGCAACTTTCCACCGTTCCGTTTATTATGACACGCTCCATCATTGTCATATTGCTTTGCATGATCATGTAGTTGACATTGTATTTGTGGAAAAGCCACCGTTCATAATTATTTCATACATGTCACTCTTGACTCATTGCATATCCCGGTAAACCGCCGGAGGCATTCACATAGTCATATTTTGTTCTAAGTATTGAGTTGTAATTGTTGATTTGTAAGTAAACAAATGTGTGATGATCATCATTTTTAGAGCATTGTCCCAAGTGAGGAAAGGACGATGGAGACTATGATTCCCCCAAAAGTCGGGATGAGACTCCGGACTAAAAAAAGAGGCCATAAAAAAGGCCCAAATAAAAAAAATGAGAGATAAAGAGAGAAGGGACAATGCTACTATCCTTTTACCACACTTGTGCTTCAAAGTAGCACCATGATCTTCATGATAGAGAGTCTCCTATGATATCACATTCATATACTAGTGGGAATTTTTCATTATAGAACTTGGCTTGTATATTCCAATGATGGGATTCCTCAAAATGCCCTAGGTCTTCGTGAGCAAGCGAGTTGGATGCACACCCACTTAGTTCCTTTTGTTGAGCTTTCATATACTTATAGCTCTAGTGCATCCGTTACATGGCAATCCCTACTCACTCACATTGATATCTATTAATAGGAATCTACATAGCCTGTTGATACGCCTTGTTGATGTGAGACTATCTTCTCCTTTTTTTCCTTCTCCACAACCACCATTCTATTCCACATATTGTGCTATGTCCATGGCTCAAGCTCATGTATTGCGTGAAGATTGAAGAAGTTTGAGAACACCAAAAGCATGAAACAATTGCTTGGCTTGTCATCGGGGTTGTGCATGATTTAAATACTTTGTGTGGTGAAGATAGAACATACACTAGTGCAGAACCGGGCAATAACACCGGTTCGTAAGGCCCTTTAGTTCCGGTTCGGTAACCGGCACTAAAGTGTGGGCACTAAAGGTCCCCCCCTTTAGTACCAGTTCATCACGAACCGGTGCTAAAGGGCAACCATGTGGCACGAGCCAGCTCCGGGGGTAGGGAGCCCTTTAGTACCGGTTGGTGACACCAACCGGTATTAAAAGGTTGGGGGGTTTTGGGTTTATGATTTCTTTTTCATTTAATTTTGTGTTTTCCATTTAATTCTTTTTCATTTGCTGGTATTTTACGATGCTACATATTGTACACGTTATGCATATATATATAAATAGAATTTCTAGTAGAACCGATCATATATATATATATATATATATATATATATATATATATATATATATATATATATATATATATATATA
>NC_041382.1:198025021-198041332 GCF_002162155.2 Triticum dicoccoides
ATATATCATCGAATGTCTCACAACCACCATTAATTCACACATATATACACACATGTATATATGTATACAATTAGGTAGCTATATACAATTTCCCCTAATTGGTGCCTTCGGAGCCAGTGGCATTAGGCTAATTGGTGCCTTCGGAGCACGATGACAATTGGAAGTGGTTCATGGGGGCGGTAGCGGGTAAAAGTATTCTCCTTTGGGATCTATGACCTGGTCGATCAAAAATCCCGCTATTTCCTCTTGAATTGCTTCTATGTGGTCCTCTGCTAGGAGCTGCTCCCGCACCTCTTTGAACTGTTAAGAAGGAGATCAATATGCATGTGTATTAGTTGTGTGACTAGATATCGATAATGGTGTAAAAATTGTGAATAGTGTTCTGACAAACGTACCCACTCCTGTCTTTGAGATATGCTCCTTTCGGATGCCATCATGCGAATGTTCTCGCAAACGTAGTATGCACACAGATTATTCCCCGGCGCCTGCTTCAGGGCCTTTACGAGAATGCAATTTGATTAGATAATAATTAATCAAGCATGATAATTAAAGAGATGGCAGCTAGCTAGTACTACTTAATTACTTACCTTGTGTCGATGCCATTTCAGATTTCGTTTCCATTGGCCTGGAGTGACGCTGATGAACTTTGCCCAAGCCCTGCCCGCCGATAAAGAAAATGAATAAATGGGTTATTAAATAGTTGTTATCAGGAAATGATGAACTAATTAAATAGGCCGAGATATAGTTAATAATGATTGAAATTACCTGTTGACTATCCCCTTCACGATGGTGTAGTCACTTGCTTTTTTAAGTGGTGAGTCTAGTATTTCAATTGTTCCTTCATTAACTTTAATGATTAACAAGATCCAGTGAAATCTGCATGCACACACGTTTGCATGTCTTAATTAAGCGTGCATATGGAAGCAAAAACATGTAGCTAGCTAGTAGGCAAAAACAGAATTTGTAGTTCAAGACAGTGTGACTCACTCGAAGTTGTAAGGAAGTAGTATATCTTCATTGGTATTGAGGCACTTGAAGAACTCTAGCATGCTTTCCTCTACACTTTTTTCATAATATGGATCTAATTTCCATGTGTATTCATTAATGGTATTTTGGTCAATGAACCCAATGCCATAGCGTCCACCTTTTTTCATTTCCTAAATCTTCATCCTGCATAATACCACATAAAAGAATATAGTGAGGATAATTACAGGTAATGATTGATCAAAATGATCACTATAGCTAGCTTGAGACTTAAATTACAGAAAGAAATAACTTACAGACAATAGCAACTAACGATAGATTTGTCGAGTGCATCTTGATTGTATAACTGAAATAGTTCTAAATACTCAACAGACACTGCTTTCTCATGGTAGTAATAATCCTTCTTGACATTCACCATGAGGGACTCTCGATTGGAAATCTTGGTAATGTCCATGTATCATTGATGCAATTCATACATTCTCGTTGGGAGCTTCTTGACCTCGTCTGGCTCGACTAAAGGTTGGCCCCGGACATATTTCCGTTTTATTTCCTCCTCTCTAATCAAAGACATGGGCTCGATATCAAGGAGTTGTCCAACAGTGATCATGAGCCTTTTAGCCTGCTCAATATGCTCCTCGGTTATTACTACATCGCCCAGCCCGAGAACGTTAACGGTTTGCCCACAATAATATTGGGCGCACATACTCTCATGTCTTGTTGGCACAACAAGCGGGGGTATTGATTGCGCCGCCTGTTCTCCCAGCTGGGGAACGGTTTTACCGCTCCTTTTGCCAGCTGATTTGCTCGAGCTCGAGCTCGCCTCTTTCTATAGACGTGCTCGATTTAACTTCCTGAGGTGGCGCTCATAGTCTATGTCAACAGGCTTGGGAGCTGGTGCTCTAGCCATACGAATGAAGTGGTCAATCTTTTCCTTAGGCACTTTCTCCCTTAGCGGCGGTGGAGGTTTCGGTGCAAAATGGGCTTCCACGTCGGCCTTCGATATGGCTACGTTTTCCTCCTCGGACTTGTCGTAAGGCCTCTGCGGAAGAGGCGCGAGGCTGCTTGGACCATATTGAAATTGCTTGCCTCCGCATGTACCTCCAGTACTACCTCGACCTGTACTGCTACACACCATAGCTGAGGCGGCTCTCTTCCGTGATTGCTGAGGCGGCGAAGACGGCTGACGTGGCTGAGTTGGAGGAGGAGGAGTGGCCTGAAGCTGTGCCGGACTTGGAGGAGGAGGAGTGGCCTGAAGCTGTGTCGGACTTGGAGGAGGAGTGGCCTGACGCGTTGGTGGACTTGGAGGAGCGGGAGTCTGCTGACTTGGTGGCGAACTTCGACGAGGAGTCGGATGAGGCGGTGTCGGTGGCCTTCGAAAGATGATGCAATCCTTTCTCCATAGGATGATACGATGGTTGGCCTCTCCCAGTGTGTGCTCCTCATCACCTCCAGGAATGTCGAGCTCTAGCCCCGAATATTGGTCCACCACCTCATCAACCAAGACATGAGCATAGCCCGCTGGAATCGGGTTGCAATGGAAGGTTGCCTCGGGGGGATTTGTAAAAGCAACGGCGTCCGCCACCTTCATGGATATGTTCTTCATTTTGAAGCGTAGCTCGCAGTTAGTGTTCTCCATGATGTCATCCACTGGGTAGCTATCCAGCAATGCGTCGCCCGGGGTGGAACCCATGCTGCTTCTCGGCATGGATGGGACGGTGCTATCCAATGCTGGATCATCCGCTAGCTGCTGGAGCTGCTGAGACCCCCTTTGCTGGCTAAGTGAGTCGATCTGCTCCTACTGCCGCTGGAATTTGACTGCCAAGTCCACGTGCGCTGATTCTAGGCCTTGAAGGCGTTCATAGTCTAGCTACCTCTGCTCCTCCTCCATCATCCTCTTCTTCTCCTCCGCAATCTTCTTTCTTGCATGAGTTCTGTAGTCGACGTTCCAGTTCTGAAAACCCCTCATACCACGGAATAGCTCCCTTGCCTCGTGTTGTTCCCGGGTGTTCAGGATTTCCCAGGGCACGAGTAAGCTCGTCGTTCTCTCTGTTGGGCTCGAACACCCCCGATCGAGCCTCTTCTATTGCAACACCCCCGACCACCTTCAAATCCTTGACCATATCATGTACATCGGCACCAGTACGGTGGCGAGGGTTCACCCGGTGATCCGCCTCACCTTTGAAATGCTTGCCTTTCTTTCTTACGGGAAGCCTACTCGGAAGAAATCGATGATGTCCCAGGTAGACATTCTTCTTACAATTAGCCAAATATATACTGTCAGTATCGTCCAAACAGTGTGTGCATGCGCGGTATCCCTTGTTTGTTTGTCCTGAAAGGTTACTGAGAGTAGGCCAATCATTGATGGTCACGAACAACAACGCCTTTAGGTCAAATTCTTCCCCCATGTGCTCATCCCATGCACGTACACCTGTTCCATTCCACAGTTGTATGAGTTCTTCAACTAATGGCCTTAGGTACACATCAATGTCGTTGCTGGGTTGCTTAGGGCCTTGGATGAGCACTAGCATCATAATGAACTTCCGCTTCATGCACAACCAAGGAGGAAGGTTATACAAACATAGAGTCACAGGCCAGGTGCTATGGTTGCTGCTCTACTCCCCAAAAGGATTAATGCCATCTGCGCTTAGACCAAACCATACGTTCCTTGCGTCATCTGCAAACTCCTTCTCGTACTTTCTTTCGATTTTTCTCCACTGCGACCCGTCAGCGGGTACTCTCAACTTTCCATCTTTCTTACGGTCTTCTCTGTGCCATCGCATCGCCTTGGCATGCTCTTTGTTTTGGAACAAACGTTTCAACTGTGGTACTATACGAGCATACAACATCACCTTGGCAGGAATCTTCTTCCTGGGGCGCTCGCCCTCGACATCACCAGGGTCATCGCGGCTGATCTTATAGCGCAATGCACCGCATATCGGGCAAGCGTTCAAATCCTCGTACTCACCACGGTAGAGGATGCAATCATTAGGGCATGCATGTATCTTCTGCACCTCTAACCCTAGAGGGCAGACAACCTTCTCTGCTTCGTACGTACTCTCGGGCAATTCGTTGTCCTTTGGAAGCATATTCTTTATCATTACCAGCAACTTTCCAAATCCCTTGTCAGATACACCATTCTCTGCCTTCCATTGTAGCAATTCCAGTGTGGTGCCCAGCTGTTTCTTGTCACCTACGCAATTCGGGTATAACAATTTTTTGTGATCCTCTAACATGCGCTGCAACTTCTTCTTCTCCAAATCACTTGTGCAGTTTCTCTTTGCATCGGCAATGGACCAACTTAGATCATTAACAGGCTCATCCGATGCCTCTTCTTCAGCTTCTTCCCGCATTGCCGGCTCAGCTTCTTCCCGCATTACCGGCTCAGCTTCTTCCCTCATTGTTGTATCATCGTATTCAGGGAACCCATGGCCAGTATAGCTGTCATCGTCCTCTTCTTCTTCATTGCCTTCCATCATAACCCCTCTTTCTCCATGCTTGGTCCGAACATTATAGTGGGGCATGAAACCGAACTCAAACAGGTGGACGCGAATGGTTCTTGATGTAGAGTAATTGTGACCATTCTTACAGACAACACATGGACAAGGCATAAAACCATCCGCCTGCTTGTTTGCCTCAGCCGCAAGCAGAAAAGTATGCACGCCATTAATGAACTCGGGAGAGCATCAGTCATCGTACATCCATTGCCGGCTCATCTTCAATACACAACACCGAAAACACCTAATTAATACAATACATAAAGTTCATACAACACTTAAATGCAACAAACAAATAACTCTCTAGCTAAAGAATTTAAATGCAACAACAAATGCGATCAAGATCGCAACTAAGGTAACAATTGATCTAACAGCATAATGGTACCAAGCCTCACTATGAATGGCATATTTTCTAATCTTTCTAATCTTCAAGCGCATTTTCTCCATTTTAATCTTGTGATCATTGACGACATCGGCAACATGCAACTCCAATTCCATCTTCTCCCCCTCAATTCTTTTCAATTTTTCTTTCAAATCCTCGTTTTCTCTTTCAACTAAATTTAACCTCTCGACAATAGGGTCGGTTGGAATTACCGGTTCAACTACCTCCTACATACAAATATCTTTGTCAGCTTGATGGGCATAATTTGTCATAAACACGAAATGCAACAAATAGTTTTAAAAGATAATATACCACATCCGAATCATAACAAGGGCGCGGGCCGACGGGGACGGATATCAAAACCATGGCACTATGTATAATAAACAACATACGGGTAAGATAATTATACGAGTAATTATATATCCAAATCACACAAACATCAATTTTTTATATAAAATTTCATGAACAAGAGGCTCATCACAAGGTGGTGCCGGCGACGGGACGGTGCGGGCGATCGACGGTGGTTACGACAGAGATTTAGAAGGCACTAAGTAAACCACACCTACATATGCAAACTAAGTGTTATTTTGACCTCAATTTGCATATAAATCAAATACTACCACATATAATTCCTCCCAAATTACTAAAACCCACAATTAATCACTATATAAACCAATGCAAGAGCTAATCTAGCAATGAGAGATGAAAGGACAAAGTTGCTAACCTTTGTGATCATTTGAATGGATGGGGGCCTGCAAATCTTGACAAATTTGGGGCAAATTTTGTGATGAACTCGAGAGGAAGAAGGGAAGAACAAAGGAGAGGGAGAGGGGAAAGGGGGAAGAACAGAGTGCTGGTGGACGAAGGGTTTATATAGGACGACCTTTAGTACCAGTTCGTGGCACGAACCAGTAGTAAAGGTGCTGGAGGGGCCCCACTCTGACAACATCCTACCACCACTCTCATTAGTACCGGTTCGTGGCACGAACCAGTGCTAAAGGTTCGCCACAAACCGGTACTAAAGAGCTCCTCCCGCCTAGCCGTTGGAACCGGCATTAATGGACACATTAGTGCCGGTTCTATTACAAACCAGGACTAATGTGTCACACATTTGACCCTTTTTCTACTAGTGATAGCCAGACTATATGATTTTGTAGGGATAACTTTCTTTGGCCATGTTATTTTGAGAATACATAATTGCTTAGTTAGTATGCTTGAATATCAAACAGAGTCCAAACGGAATGAAACCTTCGGGAACGTGATTTTCGGAACGAACGTGATCCAGAGGACTTGGACCGTACGTGAAGAAAGTAACCAGGAAGGCACGAGGCAGGGGGCGCGCCTACCCCCCAGGCGCGCCCTCCACCCTTGTGGGGCCCACATTGCTCCACCGACGTACTACTTCCTCCTATATATACCTACGTACCCCCAACCTACCAGATACGAAGCCAAAAACCTAATTCCACCGCCACAACCTTCTGTACCCGTGAGATCCCATCTTGGGGCCTTTTCCGGAGCTCCGCCGAAGGGGGCATCGATCATGGAGGGCTTCTACATCAACACCATAGCTTCTCCGATGATGTGTGAGTAGTTTACTTCAGATCTCCGGGTCCATAGTTATTAGCTAGATGGCTTCTTCTCTCTTTTTGGATCTCAATACAATGTTCTCCCCCTCTCTTGTGGAGATCTATTCGATGTAATCTTCTTTTGTGGTGTGTTTGTTGAGACCGATGAGTTGTGGGTTTATGATCAAGTTTATCTATGAACAATATTTGAATCTTCTCTAAATTCTTTTATGTATGATTGGTTATCTTTGCAAGCCTCTTCGAATTATCAGTTTGGTTTGGCCTACTAGATTGATCTTTCTTGCAATGGGAGAAGTGCTTAGCTTTGGGTTCAATCTTGCGATGTCCTTTCCTAGTGATAGTAGGGGCAGCAAGGCACGTATTGTATTGTTGCCATCATGAATAACAAGATGGGGTTTATACCATATTGCATGAGTTTATCCCTCTACATCTTGTCATCTTACTTAAGGCGTTACTCTGTTCTTTTGAACTTAATACTCTAGATGCATGCTGGATAGCGGTCGATGTGTGGAGTAATAGTAGTAGATGCAGGCAGGAGTCGGTCTACTTGTCTCAGACGTGATGCCTATATACATGATCATACCTAGATATTCTCATAACTATGCTCAATTCTGTCAATTGCTCAACAGTAATTTGTTTACCCACCGTAATACTTATGCTCTCAAAAGAAGACACTAGTGAAACCTATGGCCCCCGGGTCTATTTTCCATCATATTAATCTTCCGTCAACAAGCTATTTCTTTTGCTATTTTTATTTTGCTTTATTTACTTTGCATCTTTATCATAAAAATACCAAAAATATTATCTTATCGTATCTATCAGATCTCACTTTCGTAAGTGACCGTGAAGGGATTGACAACCCCTTTATTGCATTGATTGCGAGGATTTTGTTTGTTTGTTTAGGTGCAAGGGACTCGTGCATGGCCTCCTACTGGATTGATACCTTGGTTATCCAAAACCGAGGGAAATACCTACGCTGCTTTGCTGCATCACCCTTTCCTCTTCAAGGGAAAACCAACGCAGTGCTCAAGAGGTAGCACTCATCGAGCCGAAGCTCGAAGGATAAGCAATGAAGAGAACAAGAAGCCCAAGTATAATCTCCCTCGTACTGTGGAGGTTCGGCCATGTGAATGGCCTTGTGATGAGTTCTTGAGAGAAGTTAGGATTCATGAAGATTTTTACCATTTGGCTGGGAATGTAGGCCTCACCGCCTTCCTCCACGACCAGCGTGAACAGTACCTCTTACTCACCAATATCTTTGTGCAAAATTTTCATTTGCATGGTAGGAGATCACCACATTTGGTGGAATTTTATTTATATGATGAGCATAAGGAGATGTCACTTTATGATTTTTGCCGGGTCTGTTTGATACCCTTTGAGGGAGCATAGAGGAACCACATCATATTGATGTGGAGGTATTTATTGATA
This sequence comes from Triticum dicoccoides, assembly GCF_002162155.2. NCBI lineage: Eukaryota > Viridiplantae > Streptophyta > Magnoliopsida > Poales > Poaceae > Triticum > Triticum dicoccoides. The sequence goes on from NC_041382.1 coordinate 198,032,896, forward strand.
TGATTGATGTAGGGGAAACGAGGAAAGTTTTCGATGCAATAATCACTAGCATACATTTTCCTGTTCTACGTTACTTCGCAATATTTGCTAGTAGATGCTTAATTGGTCGCGGGAAGTGTGGAAACCTTAGTGCCCCTGATATTGTTATTTTGCGCCATGCCTTGTTTCAGGACACTACTTTCAGTTTAGGCGCTATTGTTGCTAAACGGTTAATCTGAACCGTACTAAGGGCCCCATCCTCGGAGGCATCTTTGTCTCGCGCCTTGCTGCACACTTTAACATACCTATCAGGCATTATGAGAAAGAGGAAAAGTTGTTGCCTTCTATTTCTCTTGGTAATAAGAGTATGGTAGCACATGAGTTATTGTGAGTTTATTACCTTGCCCACACCCTCTTTGTTCAACATATTTTCAAGCATATACCTTGTACTGCCGGAGGCCATTCATGCATACCGGAGCCAGATGTCAGCTGTAGAGTCGGAGCCACCATCTGATCCTCACCATCAGTCTGTTTATCAGTGGAATCCGGAGGAGATCGCTAGCCAGTGGCAATTTGAGGAACCTTCTCAGTAGGACCCCAACTACAGTTTTGATCCATGGGCATAGACCAACTGAGGCCAAAAGCCTAAGCTTGGGGGAGTACGTATTTCTCACCAACATTACATTCATGTTCACACACTCATGCCAGTTGTCGGTGCTCATACTTTTTCATTGTATCATCCATGCTAGTTTATTTTCTTTTTAAGCTTTCTTCTTCTGTGTTTGAAAAACCTTAAGAAAAACCAAAAAAATGAGTTGTAACTTTTAGATATTTTACTTTCCATGCCTGTAGTGGTAGTAATTAAAATGAAAACTCAAAAAGATTTCTCGTTCTTCTTTTGCTTGTTGGGAGCTTTCCCGTGTAAATAGTTTTGTTTGTTTTCTTACCTTTGGGGGTCAAGAGGAGAAGACCATCATGAAAATGTTGAGTGGCTCTCATATGCATTATTGTTGATCTAACAAAGAGCCCATATTACCTTGTCTTCTCTCTTGAATTGAATGCTTGCAGATTCTAGCTTAGTCCAATGCACGTGCACTATTATTAATTTACACACTATTCGGCCGTGCAAGTGAAAGGCAATAAGGATGATTATATGATGAACTGATTGAGATGAGAAAAGCTGGTATGAACTCGACCTCTCTTGTTTTTGTAAATATGATTAGTTCATCATTCCTGATTAAGCCTATTATGAAAGAAACATGTTTGCAATGACAATTAGAGATTGTAGTTGCTTATTCCATGCTTAATTAGCTAGGAGTTTATAATGGTTTACCTTGCGTGCCAACATGCTATTAAAATGGTTGTGATGTGGTATGATAGGATGGTATCCTTGTCTGTGGCAAAATCGGCGGATCTCGGGTAGGGGGTCCCAAACTGTGCGTCTAAGGTCGATGGTAACAGGAGACAGTGGACATGATGTTTACCCAGGTTTGGGCCCTCTCTATGGAGGTAATACCCTACGTCCTGCTTGATTGATATTGATGAATACGAGTATTACAAGAGTTGATCTACCTCGAGATCGTAATGGCTAAACCCTAGAAGTCTAGCCTGTATGACTATGGTAATGAGTACCTGTCCTTTCTAGACTAAGTCCTCCGGTTTATATAGGCACCGGGAGGATCTACGGTTACACAAGGTTAGTTACAAAGAAAAGAATCTAGATGTTCGGTCGCCAAGCTTGCCCTCCACGCCAAGGAGAATCCCATCCGGACACGGGTACAGTCTTCGGTCTTTGTATCTTCACAGGCCATCAGTCCGGCCCATGGCTAACAGGCCGGACGCCGGAGGACCCCTTAGTCCAGGACTCCCTCAATAGCCCCTGAACCTGGCTTCAATGACAAGGTATCTAGCGCATAGATCTGTCTTCGGCATTGCAAGGTGGGTTCCTCCTTCCGAACTCCAAGATAGTCTTCGGACGAAACAAACGTGTCCGGATCTGCAATACACAGCCATAGAGAGTATAGTATTTCATGAATCCAATCTGCTGACAACTTTAGTAATGTGATGTCATGCTTTCTCGATCATTATTTCGAACTGTTTCCCGTCCCGCCGTTCCACGTTTTGGGGCATAGTTTTTATTGGCACGTCTTGTCGAAACAGAGATCGTGTCCCCTTATTGCGGGATTTTCATCAATACGAGCGTGGGTAAACCAACCGTCCTGCATGAAAGATTCCTTAGGAATAGGCAGGTTCTTAGGCTTAGGAGGAGGCGTTCAATACCCGCTGCCTTTATAAAGGAACCAAGGGCCGTCTTTTTTATGCCAAACTTCTCCTCGGCCTTCCCAACCTCGCGTTCTAGCACCCAAGGTTTGGCTTCATTGCTTCAAGCCTCCCCATCATGCCCGGACCCAGCTCTCAAGGCCGATGGATAGCTTCCTCCATTACAGAGGAGGACATTGCAAAGCTTTGGGCGGCCAGATACTTGACCGCGGAGATACATCACAGGCTTCGTGCTCAAGGACAGGTTATTCCGACCCCCAGATCTGGCGAGAGGGTCGTATTCATCTCCCACTTCCTCTAAGGGCTAGGGTTCGCTCTTCACCCCTTCGTCCGGGGGCTAATGTTTTATTATGGACTAGATTTTCATGATCTAGCTCCGGACTCCTTCCTCCACGTATCTACGTTTATCATCACATGCGAGGCCTTCCTCCGAATCCCCCCACACTTCGGCTTATGGCTCAAGACCTTTAGTGTGAAGCCGAATGTAATTGACGGGGAACAGGCAGAGTGCGGTGGTGCTGTAGTGAGCAAACTTACCAACACTCCCTGGCCAAAAGGCTCTTTCAACGAAACCTCCAACCAATGGCAGCAAGAGTGGTTTTATGTCACGAAATTCTGTAGTACCAAGTGGGTAGCTATACCTGCGTTCCATTCCGGCCCTCCGCCACAGCTTGCATCATGGATTAACAAGGGGCTAGACTGGGGATCAGTTGATGAAGTGCAGACTCTACAGAGCCGCATCCGAACCCTCCTTGAGAGAGACATTGATCTTGTCAACGTGATTCAAGAAATGCTAGTTCGCCGAATCCTGCCATGCCAGCGTAGGTCTCGCCGTATGTGGGAGCTTAACCCAGAAGGATCACGAACCCTCCAACACTTCTTTGCCACTACGCACGAAGGGATGTGGAAGTTGTTTTTCGGGAAGCGAAAACATTGGTCAGACACTACTAAGGACGCTGGCCTTAATTGCAACTGTCCGGATACCCCGGTAAGCACTTGTCTCCCGAACACTTTGTAATTACGCATACCGTAATATGGTACTGAGCAAGCTATCTTCTTCCAGGGCTGGATAAAGAAGGCGGAACTAATTATGTGTTCGGCTCCTCTTCCCAAAGGCCCAGCTAATCCTGTTCTAACAAGGATGTTGGCCCTGGCACCACACTAGATGCCTGTGAAGGAGGGCGAGGCGGAGAGTGGGAGAACCAAAGATGGCCCATATTCCAAGGGTACATCAGACATTGTGTCCAGAGGAATCAAAATTCCCTCATCCGAAGACAAAAGTGAAGGGGGGCCACCACTACAGGAATCAGCTATTTTGCCGTCTGCCACGGCGGACGGCAAAGGCCTTTGCTGTCAGCCGCGGACGGCAAAAGTCTCTGGCAAAGTAGGCTACGGTAAACAGCTACTTTGCCGTCTGCTTCCTGGCGGCTGACGGCAAAGGCCCTTCCGGACACGGGTACAGTCTTCGGTCTTCGTATCTTCACAGCCCATCAGTCCGACGCATGGCTAACAGGCCGGACGCCCGAGGACCCCTTAGTCCAGGACTACCTCAATCCTCCTTTGAACGATTCGAGTGGCTGGACTTGGCACATGTTCATGCATGTAGTTGAAACAAAATCAACATAGACTCTATGATATTTATGTTCATGGTGCATTATATCCTACTCATGCTTGCATTCGGTGTTGATTAATTTTAATGCATGTTCATGACTATTGTCGCTCTCTAGCTGGTCGCTTCCCAGTCTTTTTCTAGCCTTCACTTGTACTAAGCGGGAATACTGCTTGTGCATCCAATTCCATAAACCCCAAAGTTATTCCATATGAGTCCACCATACCTTCCTATATACGGTATCTACCTGTCGTTCCAAGTAAATTTGTATGTGCCAAACTCTAAACCTTCAAATAAACATTCTGTTTTGTATGCTCGAATAGCTCATGTATCAACTAGGGTTGTCTGTATCCTCCATGCTTGGCGGGTTATTTTCAAGAGGAGTGGACTGTGCTCCTCATTCATGAGAAAATGGCTGGTCACCGGGATACCCAGTCCCATGCTCAAATCAAATCAAAATAATTGCAAACAAATCTCCCTCGGGATTGTTGTTAGTTGGAGGCACCCGTTGTTTCGGGCAAGCCATGGATTGATGCTTGTTGGTGGTGGGGAGTATAAACTTTACCATTCTGCTTGGGAATCACCTATAATGTGTGTAGCATGGAAGATATTGAGATCTCTCAGTTGTTATGTTGACAATGAAAGTATACCGCTCAAAATATTATTCATCTCTATTTCAAAACCGAGCTCTAGCACCTCTACAAATCCCTGCTTCCCTCTGCGAAGGGCTTATCCATTTACTTTTATGTTGATTCATCATCCTCTTATTAAAAAGCACCAGTTGGAGAGCACCGTTGTCATTTGCATCCATTACTATTAGTTTACATTGACTATAACTTTACTGGATCTCTTTTACCATGAATTACAATGTCTAGTCAGTCCTTGATCTTTATAGGTGCTCTGCATTTATGTTTTCCGGTCTCAGAAAGGGCTAGCGAGATACCATCTTGTTATATCATATCATGATTGTTTTGAGAAAGTGTTGTCATCCGAGATTTGTTATTATTGCTCGCAAGTTGATTATGCCATTGATATGAGTAAACATGAGACCTAAATGTTATTGTGAATATGATTAGTTCATAATATTTGCTGAAAAGCCGAATGCTGGCTTTACGTATTTACAACAACAAGAGCAAACAAAGTTTGTAAAAGTTTTTCGTTATCACTTTCAGTTTATCAACTGAATTGCTTGAGGACAAGCAAAGGTTTAAGCTTGGAGGAGTTGATACGTCTCCGTCGTATCTACTTTTCCAAACACTTTTGCCCTTGTTTCAGATTCTAACTTGCATGATTTGAATGGAACTAACCCGGACTGACGCTGTTTTCAGCAGAATTGCCATGGTGTTATTTTTGTGCAGAAATGAAAGTTCTCGGAATGACCTGAAAATCAACGGAGATTATTTTCTAATATATAAAAAATACTAGAAGAAGAATCCACGTCAGGGGGCCCACACCCTATCCACGAGGGCGGGGGCGCGCCTACCCCCCTGGGCGCGCCCCTACCTCAAGGGCCCCCTGATGCTCCACCGACCTCAACTCCAACTCCATATATTCGTGTTCGGGGAGAAGGATTCATCGCGTTTTACGATACGGATCCGCCGCCAAGCCCTAAACTCTCTCGGGAGGTCTGATCTGGAGTCCGTTTGGGGCTCCGGAGAGGGGAATCCGTCGCCATCGTCATCATCAACCTTCCTCCATCACCAATTTCATGATGCTCACCGTCATGTGTGAGTAATTCCATCGTAGGCTTTCTGGACGGTGATGGGTTGGATGAGATTTATCATGTAATCGAGTTAGTTTTGTTAGAGTTTGATCCCTAGTATCCACTATGTTCTGAGATTGATGTTGCTATGACTTTGCTATGCTTAATGCTTGTCACTAGGACCCGAGTGCTATGATTTCAGATCTGAACCTATTATGTTTTCATGAATATATGTGAGTTCTTGATCCTATCTTGCAAGTCTATAGTCACCTATTATGTGTTATGATCCGCTAACCCCAAAGTGACAATAATCGGGACCATTACCAGTGATGACCGTAGTTTGAGGAGTTCATGTATTCACTATGTGTTAATGCTTTGGTCCAGTACTCTATTAAAAGGAGGCCTTAATATCCCTAAGTTTCCAATAGGACCCCGCTGCCATGGGAGGGTAGGACAAAAGATGTCATGCAAGTTCTTTTCCATAAGCACGTATGACTATATTCGGAATACATGCCTACATTACATTGATGAACTGGAGCTAGTTCTGTGTCACCCTAAGTTATAACTGTTGCATGATCGATCGCATTCGACATAATTATCTATCACTGATCCGTTGCCTACGAGCTTTTCACATATTGTTCTTCATTTATTTACTTTTTCGTTGCTACTGTTACAATCACTATAAAACCAAAAATATTACTTTTGCTACCGTTACCACTACTATCATATTACTTTGCTACTAAATACCTTGCTGCAGATATTAAGTTTCCAGGTGTAGTTGAATTGACAACTCAGCTGCTAACACTTGAGAATATTCTTTGGCTCCCCTTGTGTCGAATCAATAAATTTGGGTTGAATACTCTACCCTCGAAAACTGTTGCGATTCCCTATACTTGTGTGTTATCAGCAGACGAACAGGATCCAGGCCTTCACCCAGGCCGAGGTGGAGTAGACGCGAGAGCTAGAGCGCACCATGTTCATAAGTTCTCCCTTGTCTTCCACTTCTTTTTCGTTGCTTCTTTTAGCGGGGGCGCGCTAGCGCACCCACTGGGTGTAGCTCCCTTGATTTGGGCTAACTACGTTGTAGTTGGATCTACTCTTAAAACATCGTCTTGTGCTGATCATTGTCCCTTCGCAGCAACTGGACTCCTACCGGGTCGGCGTCTTCAACCGGCTCCTCGAGAAGCATCGACAGCTCAAGGGGCAGCTTGCCGCCAAGGAGGAGGCGCTCTGTGCCGCCACAAGTATCTTCTCTTGCATGCTCTTCTTAGTGGGGGTGCGCTAGCGCACCCACTGGGTGTATCCCCCGAGATTCGGGCCAACTATGTAGTAGTTGGGTCGAATCTTAAAGTAGTCCTTTGTTTCTGAGTCTTTGTCGCATGGACTACTAGAGCCGAGGTGGCATATTGGAGAACCCGGCTATTCAGAGTTGGTTACCATTATGACCGGCTCGTTGCTGAGGCCTGTCGGCTTGGGGCCGAGGTGGCAGAGGTGAAGGCGGAGGCAACAGGAGCCCGACAGGCACTTGATGAAGCCGGCCGGCTGCAGGAGAAGCCGGCGGGCAACAAGAGCCGGCTCGAGCCCGAGGTGGACCACCTCAAGGCGGAGGCGGCCAAGGTCGAGGAGGCGCAACGAGCCCTTGCCGAGGCCGACCAGCAACATGACAAGCTGGCCAACGACAAAGGCCAGCTCCAGGCCGAGGTGGAACACCTGAAAACGTTGGGGACCGCGGCGAAGGAGGCCCTTCGGGCGGCGACCCGTCGCCGCGAAGAGTCCGAGAAGGCGGCCAGGGCCAAGGACGTCGAGCTGAAGGCGGCCGTTGCCAATGTCGTCGACTTGGAGAAGATGCTCCAAGAGCGCTACCGTGCCATCGCGAGGGAGCGGCACGGTACGTTGCTTGAAGCACAACACCTGGACGAATCCTTTGCCAGCAAGTGCTTTCTTTGTGTTCTGCCGGGTCAGGAAGGCGGCTTGCTTTAACTTGGTTATTGATTTTTCTTGTCCTTCTTTTTGGCAGGGCACTTCCCGGAGACGCGCAGGGTGGCGGAGGAGGCCGTCTGTTTCCAGCGCGATCCCCTGGGGGAAGTGGGCTCCGGGACCGACACGCAGGTCGCCTTGACTTTCCTAGAGATCGTGACTGCTGCCGAGGCTCGCCTGAGAGTTTTGGGCGATCAGATGGGGCGGCTCTCTAAGGCAGGCACGGCGATGATGACGACCCTCTGGCCTAGTGTCGTCACGCCGAATAGCTTTACGCGGCTGGCGCGGTGGTTGGAGGCGGGTCCGGAGCAGCTCCACGCGTGTCCCATCTCCACCACCCGAGCTGGCACCGAGATGGTGCTCAGGTTCGTGATGTCTTGGCATCCGGATCTAGCGCTGGATTTGCTGATGGGCCAGCGAGCTGGCTTGGAGTGCTAGCTGCAGGCGGAGGCCAAACGGATCGCCACCCGGGCCAGCTACATGGCCGGGTTCACCATCCATGACGAGTTCCAGCCGGAGCGGACGGACGATGGCGGAGTCGTTCCTGCTGGCGACTACGGCCTGCTTCTGGACGACCCGGAGGGAAGCTCCGACGAGACGGGCATATATGGTGATGGGGACGCCGATGCGGGAGACACCGGCGCCTCGGTGAACGCAGAGGCCACCGAGAGGGAGCCGACAGCTGCGCGACCCGGTGCTGGAGATGCCTGAGGCTAAGGCTGTCCTGCCTTGTCTTAGTAAAAAATTCTATTAGGTAGCAGGTCCACCTGCCCACTGGAGGTGTTTGGGTGTAATGTAATGAACCCTGGCCTTGGGCCTGTTTTAAATTTATGATGTATATATTTCGTGAATGTTCGCACTTCTGCTTTTCATCTTTTGAGTCGTTTTCT
>NC_041382.1:198041453-198053652 GCF_002162155.2 Triticum dicoccoides
TGGCCGGGCTCCGGTCCATGATAAGGAGTTCGACCTTTGAGAGGAATGCGCGGTACTTAGGCTTTCAAAATGTTGAGCATGAGCGAAACACCCACTAGGTCGGCTGGCGGCAATCCGGCAAAGTCGGTTGGTGAGCAGCCGTTCGTGTGGCAACTTCAAGTGATGGGGCCGGGTTGGATAATCCGATGGTCTCTACTTAGTATTCATGGTGTGCTGACGCTTTGGCCCCTTTTTCTTGCCGGCCGACAGCCGAAGCCGGTTCTGTGGCGTAGGACGAAGTGGTGGCCGCGGCGACCCGAACACGCCAAGAGTTCCTAAGGAAGGTGGCGGGTGGTTACCAAGTCGGCCAGCCCCCGAGCCCCCAGGTCGAGCGAGTCGAGCCGGCGGTAGGGGTTTTTAAGAGAAATTTGCGCGAGTGTAGGAGACTCAACAATTTTGGTCAGAAAGGGCAGCCCCCGAGCATCGCTCGGGGACTCTGCAGTTTTCATTCGATTACAAAAGGTAGCGATACATACGTGTACACAGCTAAATGTAAAATGGGCAGAGGAGTTCTGCGTTCCACGATTGGGTTGTTTCTTTGCCGGGGGTGTCTCTCTTGCACTTGTTTGACTTGTGGGCGTCGATGAGGTAGTAGGCGTTGTGGCCGCACAAGGCCTTGCTGATGATGAAGGGGCCTTCCTATGGGGAGGATAGCTTGTGCTGGCCGACTTGCTGCTGGACGAGTCGGAGGACGAGGTCTCCCTCACAGAGAGCGAGGGGCTTGATCTTCTTGTTATGGTAGTGCCTCAGGCCTTGCTGGTAGATGGCCGGTCGGCTGAGTGCCAAGAGGCGTGCTTCTTCGAATAGGTTGCTGCCATCTTCGCGGGATTCTTTGGCTTCGGCCTTAGTGTACATCGCGACGCGCGGCGAGTCAAACTCGACATCGGCCGGGATGACAGCTTCGTCTCCATAGATGAGGAAGAATGGGGTGAACCCGGTCGACCGGTTTCGCATTGTGTGGAGACTCCAGAGGACGGCTGGCAACTCATCGAGCCAGCTGCTGGGTGAGCGGACAAGCGGCTCGACAACTCGTGGGTTGATGCCGGATAGGATGAGGCCGTTGGCTCGCTTGACCTGGCCGTTGGACTGTGGGTGTGCCATGGAAGCCAGGTTGTGGCGGATGCCGGAGACGGAGCAGTATTGCACGAGCGCGGCCTGGGCGAAGTTGGTGCCATTGTCCGTGATGATGCTGTTAGGCATGCCGTAGCGCACCGCAGTTTCTTTGATGAATCGGACGGCTGTTGGCCCGTCCAGCTTCTTGATCAGCCGTGCTTCCATCCACTTTGTGAACTTGTCCAACACCACCAGCAAATGAGTCATGGCGCCTCGAGCAGTCTTGAAGAGCCCCACCATGTCGAGTCTCCATACCGTGAAAGGCCAGGCGATCGGGATGGTCCGGAGTGCTGAGGCCGGCTGGTGGCTGCACTTGCTGAAGCGCTGGCATCCCTCACACTTGAGGACAAGCGACTCGGCGTCTTGGAGGGCCCTGTGCCAGTAGAAACCATGGCGAAAAGCCATGGCCACCAGGGACCTCGAGGCGGCGTGGTGCCCGCACTCGCCTTTAGTGTATGTTGAGGAGGATCTCAATGCCCTTGTCTTGCTCGAAGCAGCACAAGAAAACACCGGTGGAGCTACGCTTGACGAGCTCGTTGTTGATTATGTTGTAGGCGGATGCCTGGAGCTGCACTTGTCGGGCCTCGGTCTCGTCCATGGGGAGAACCCCGTTCTCGAGGAACTCCGAGATGGGCCGGGCCCATGATGGGGCCGTCTGGAACCGCAACTATCCCTGGGTGGTTTTGGTAATTCCTAACAACATATAGCCCATTGAGCTAAGGCTATTTCAAGATAAATATTTCAGGAAAGCTCAGTGTTTGGCATGGCATGGATTAGAAAGTGGACCCCTCAAAATACGAAGAACACATGTTGGCTCAAGCTCAAGACTCTACATTTTACTTTTAGTGATCCAAGATCACATTGAGTCCATAGGAAAAGCCAACACTATTAAAAGGGGCTGAGGTGTTGCTTAATGAGTTACTTGCTCAAAATTCTTAGTGATATGCTCCGAAACCCTCAACTACTTTCTCACATCCAAATATCTCCCAAACCAAAAGTCAAACTTGGCCCCACCAAAATTTCCTACCCGGTGCCACCGAGTTCACTTGACATAGCCACTGCCACAAACCCTAGTCATTTCGGTCTCACCGATAGGGATCTCGGTCTCACCGAGATGGGATTTCAACCTATCTGTTTCCCTTTGTAACGTTTCGGTCCAACAGAGATGAGCAATCGGTCCCATGGAGATTGCAATGCAAACTCTCTGTTTCCCCATCGTAACATTTCGGTCTAACCGAGATGAGCGAATCGGTCCCACCGAGGTTGCCTGACCAACTCTCTTTTTGCCTATTACAAAAATCGGTCCCACCGAATTTGTGTAATCCGTCTCACCGAGATTACGTTATGCCCTAACCATAATGGAATCGGTCCCACCGAGTTGACATGTCGTCCCACCGAAAATCCTAAGGTTCACATTTTGAACTAAATCGGTCTGACCGAGTTTCATGATTCGGTCCCACGAGTTTGGTGATTTGTGCATAAAGGTTAGATTTTCGATGGAGGCTATATTATACCCCTCCACCCACTATTCATTAATGGAGAGAGCCATCAGAACTTGCCTACACTTCCAACATATATTTTCTGAGCGAGAACCACCTACACTAGTGTTGAGATCAAGATATTCCATTCCAACCACATAAATCTTGATCTCTAGCCTTCCCAAGTTTCTTTCCACTCAAACCCTCTTTCCACCAAATCCAATCCTATGAGAGAGAGCTGAGTGTTCGGGAGACTATCAATTGAAGCACAAGAGCAAGGAGTTCATCATCAACACACCATCTATTACATTTTGGAGAGTGGTGTCTCCTAGATTAGGTAGGTGTCACTTGGGAGCCTCCGTCAAGATCGTGGAGTTGAACCAAGGAGTTTGTACGGGCTAGGAGATCGCCTACTTCGTGAAGATATACCCTAGTGAGGCAAGTCCTTCGTGGGCGATGGCCATGGTGGGATAGACAAGGTTTCTTCTTCATGGACCCTTCGTGGGTGGAGCCCTCCATGGACTCGCGCAACCGTTACCCTTCGTGGGTTGAAGTCTCCATCAACGTGGATGTACGATAGCACCACCTATCAGAACCACGCCAAAAATCTCCGTTTCTACATTGAATTTGCTCCCTCTAAACTCCTTCCTTTACCTTCATATGCAATTGCTTTAGATTCCGCTGCTATACTCTTATAATTGCATGTGTAGGTTGATTACTTGACTTGTGCTAAGTTGTCAAAATCTGCCAAGAATTAAAATTGGGAAAAGGCTAGATTTTTATTTGGTCAAGTAGTCTAATCACCCCCCTCTAGACATACTTTCGATCCTACAAGTGGTATCAAAGCTTTGGTCTCCATTTTCTTTGATTCCATAGCTTTTGGTGATCATAGCCTTGGTTTCACAACCTAGGAGAGTATGGCGTCTAGCAAGGGAAATTACCACCGTAGAGGTCCTTACTTTGATGGTACTAATTTTGCTAGTTGGAAGCATAAGATGAAAATGCATATTCTTGGACATAACCTTGCCGTTTGGGCTATTGTGTGTATTGTCTTGCAAGGTGAATTCTTTGATGAGAGAGAACCGAACCATGAAGCTACCGCAGAAGAGTTGAAGATGTTGCAACACAATGCTCAAGCTTGTGATATTCTCTTCAACGGATTGTGCCCTGAAGAATTCAACAAAATCAGCCGTCTTGAGAATGCAAAGGAAATTTGGGATACTTTGATTGATATGCACGAAGGTACCAACCCCGTCAAGGAATCCAAATTGGATGTGCTTCAAAGTCAACTTGACAAGTTAAAAATGAAGGATGATGAAGGTGTCGCTGAAATGTACTCTAGGCTTGCTCTCATCACAGATGAGATTTTCCGGCTTAGGCAGTGAAGAGTTGACCGACAGATTCATCATCAAGAAGATCCTAAGAGCCTTGGATGGAAAATATGATACCGTGTGCACATTGATCCAAATGATGCCTAATTACAAAGATCTCAAGCCAACAGAAGTCATTGGAAGAATTGTTGCTCATGAGATGTCACTCAAGGATAAGGAAGAGCTCCACAATAAGTCAAGTGGTGCTTACAAAGCCTCATGTGATGCTCCCACATCATCAAGTGAGAAACAAACCTTCAATGAAGAATTGAGCTTTATGGTGAAGAACTTCAACAAGTTCTACAAGAGTAGAAGCAAGGAAAGAAGTTCCAAGTCAAGGTCCTACAATGACAAAAGATCTTCAAGTTGTGAACATAATTGCTACAATTGTGGAAGACCCGGACACTACTCCAATGAGTGTACAGCTCCCTACAAAAGAAGAGAAGATTCTCCCAAAAGAAGAAGTAGGAGAGAAGAATCACCACCAAGAGAGAGAAGGAGTATTGATGACCGTTATGGACGAAGAACATCACGGAGAAGCAAGGATTCGGAAAGGAAGAACAAGTCATCAAGGAGCCACACAAAATGAAGACATCAAGCTCATGTTAGCGAATGGGTATCCGGCTGTGACTCTGACAATCACTCCGAGAGAAGTTATCACTCTGACTCCAAATATACTCAGGATGAAGGTGTTGCCGGTCTTGCACTTGTGCCATCCAACTCCTACAACATATTTGAGTCACCAAATGAAGGAATTGGAAGATGCTTCATGGTTAATGGCCCAAAGGTATCACACCCCGAGTATGTTGATTTCAATAGTGATGAAGATGATTTGCTAGGTGATGATGATTTACTTGTTGACAACTCTACTTATGAAAACTATGATGAACTTGCTATTAATCATCCTAATCAAGATAAAATGAATGACAATGATAAGAAGGAGATTGAGCGTCTAACTAAAGAACTAAACACTCTTAAGTTAGCTCATGAAATTACCTTGGAAGATCATCGAGAACTTTTAAAGACTCATGAAAAGCTATGCTTTGAAAAGCTCAACCTTGAGCAAGAGCATGAGTTCTTAAAGGCAATCAATGATGATCTTTGCAAGAAAAGTTCTTCTTATATTGCCAAGCGTTTACTCTTGTCTACTTACATGCCTCAAGTTAAATCTAGCAACAAGAGTAAGAAAGATTCTTCTTCTAGTAGGAACAATAATCATGCTAAATCCAATGATGTTGCTTCTAGTAGTTCTCTTGATTCCACTAATTATTCTCTTAGCCAAGTTACACTTGAGCAAGAAAATAGCTTATTGAACGGAATTATAGAGAAAGGTGTTTACAAGAGTCTTGCCGGAAGTAAGCAATTTGAGTAAATTGTACACAAGCAAGGAAGACACCGGAAGAATCAAGGTGTTGGTTTTGAACGAAAGTTCAATGCCAATGAAGTTGAGTGGGAAGAAGATCAATACCCCAAGACGAAGTTTGTTCCTCAACAAGACAAGTATGATCCTACTTCTTTCCCAGGAACACAAGCTCAAGATGATCTTCCACCACAAGGCCACAAGCTAAAGGGCAAGGACAAGCTTCAAGAGGAGATTGATGCATTTGAAGAAGCTCCTAAGGCATTGGTCAAGTAGGTTCCCAAGACTACATCAAGTTCTACTTAATCAAGTATGACTACAACTCCAAGGATTCCCATCAAGATGGTGTGGATCCCGAAGAAGAAGAACTAGAGAGTTCTTGAGGGTGACTCCGCCAACATACTTCACTCATATCATTTTGCCAAGGACAAGTGCAAACAACTTCCATATCTTGCACTAGTTCAAGGAGTCACAAACCCTCTTGTTGGTAAGACAAGGGACAAGGTAACCTAATGCATTCATGGACATCATCTCATGTGAATATCACTCTATGTCTATCGATATCCTTGTTTGTTCCTTGTGGGACTAACCCATGTAGGTATTGAAAGTGCAACTCACTCCAAAGGATTGCTCCGAATGATCTACATCAACTTTGAGCACCTACATCTTCAACACCTACATGAAGTCATCATCGACAAAACCCAAGGTTAGTTCATCCCTCCTAAGGGGGATATCACATCTAGGGGGAGCTTTACTCTAATCAGTTGAGCTAAAGAAACTCTAATGATGTGAACAGAACACTGCATTATGTAAAAGTGGTAACCCCACTTGTGCTTAAACAAGGAGTATGACCTATGATCAAATGTTCTCATTTGACTCCTCAGTCAATTTACTCATATATAGATGCCCTAGTCATCGCCAAATTGCTTGATAGATGCTAGAGTGATTGTGCATGCTTTGCCACATATTTCATTTGCCATCTTATTGTGTGAGCATGTTGGTTGCATGTTTTACTCATTTGAGGACATCCATTTGTTGCCAAGATTGTTTGGTTTTTTCTCTTTTGCCAAATGGATGGACAAGAATACCTAAGGACTTCGTCTAGCTGTCTATGCTTTTCTCGTCTCAAACTCTATTCATGCTACATGACAAAGTTTGATCAAATCATATTCGAACCACTCTGTGTGAGGAGCACTTGGAGTCCCCGATTCGTCATAGACTTAAATTTCTAAAACCTCTTTGTGCGTTTCGGTATGACCGAGTCATCCATTTCGGTCACACCGAGATCACTAATTTGATCTAGGTTTTCAATCTCGATGCAACTGATTTGAACTTTTCGGTCACACCGAGTTGCTGTAACCGCTTGCGAGTCTGCATCTCGGTGCCACCGAGTTGTTCCACTCAGTCACACCGACAGGGTCGGCATATATATACTCACGGGTTGAATTTTGGAAATTTCTCCAAAACTCTTCACCCTGCGCGTGTCCTTCTCTGCCTCCTCGAGTCTCCGGATCGTCTCCTCGCCACCAGCGACCTCCCGCCGCTGGTCTCCATCGCCGTCAACGAAAATATGCTCCGTCGTTGTCGTCATACGACCCCCCGCCGAACTAGGGTATGGGTTCGACCTTTGTGCTATTCTTTTACCTTTTATTCATAGCACATTGTTTTTGCCATGATCCTTACCACTTCTACAAACACTCTATCCACTGAAAACATCCTTTAGGTTAAGTTTGATTTGAAAATTTAGGGTTAGGTCTCTGCCGAACTCATCTCAGACCGGCCGAGTTGTAGAAATCAGTCTCACCGATTTTTCTTAGGCCATAGCACTTGCAATTTTTGGTCTGACCGAAAACTGCAAATCAGTGTGACCGAGTTCAATTCTCTATGAAACCCTAGCAGTCTCGGTGCCACCAAACTGTGACTCGGTCTGACCGAGTTCACTAGTTTAGGTTCCAAAAGCTGCTTCGGTATCACCGAGTCTACAAATCGGTAGCTCCGAAATGCTTTCTGTGGAGAACTAAAACTAAGTTTTTAAGTCACCTGTTTTGCAAAAACTCTGGACTTTGTGATGCTCATCTACTCTATCTCATCAACATATATTCATAGGGTCTGCTGTCAGTGAGTTTGCAGAGATGTCTGATCAGAGTGACAGTCAGAACAAGTCTGAAGACCATGTGCAGCTGAGTGAGGGTTCAGATCCCTCGAGCACTTCTGATGATGGCAGCAGGAGCACTCCCAGCCACTTGCCAAAGGCAGCCACCAGATGTAGGAAGAAGAGAACTTCAAAATCCGAGGATGAGGATTATGTTGCCACTGAGGAGGAAGTAAGCTCCAAGAAGAAGGTGCTAAAAAAGGAGTATGGCATAGCTGCTACAGTTAATCCAGGGATGAATAGGAAGGCTCCAGCAAAGAGAATTCCTATGTCTAAGGCCAGAGCCTCTACTCAAGAAACAATGGAGTTCACTCTTGAACCCAAAGAAGCTGGAGAGGGAAAGAAGAGAAAGGAAATATTCAAGAAGACCATTGCCAGAGTCATTGGGAAGCCCTCCATGATGAAAGATCCCTCTAAAGATGAAGAAGAAGAAGAGGATGCTCCAGCACCCAAAGCTCAGAAGCTTATAGGAGATGCTATAAAGTCAAGGGATGCAACATCAAAGCCCAAAGCTTCCCCCAAAGCTCAAGCTTAGAAGCCTCCTAAGCCCAAGAGGAACACTAGAAGTATACCTGCTGAAGAAAAGAACAAGGACCCAGTGCGTGAAACTGAAGAAGAAGATGACGAGTCTCTTATTTTGAGAAAGTTGAAGCCCAAGACTCCAGACCACAATGATACTCATCCAGTAGCTAAAGACATGCACATCAGAAAATATGCTGGACTAAGATTGTGGAGAAAGTCTGATCCTTATGCTGTGAGGAGAAGGACTGTAGTTGACTACATGTTTCACACAAAGGAACAACAAGACTTTTATGAAACTATCCTGCTTGACAAGAAGCCCATTGTGAGTGACATGAGATGGGTTGATTGGGAATTCATCCAAGAAAATGAAGATCACTTCCCAGGAGTTTATGACAGCTTGAAAGCATGTGGAGTAGATGAGTTTGTTGGACAAAAGCTCATAAAATGGAATGATGAGCTGATCATGCAGCTTTACTCCACTGCTCACTTTTACCCAGATGAGAAGATCATTTGGATGTTAGAAGGTACTAGGTACCAATCCATAGTTGAAGAATGGGCAAAATTGATAAATGCCCCAGCAGAACATGAAGATGACTTGGATGTGTATGCCAAGAAGAAGGACCACAACACTATGGCTAACATGTACAAGGAGATCCCAAATAAAGCTTTGGAGACTCACAAGCTTGGATCGGTACATTTCTTGTTGTCTAGTCTACCTACTATCAACTAGATCCTAAGGCACACTCCGCTACCCAAGTCAGGAGATCACAAGATGATCAGAGGGCACTCTATCAACCGGCTATAGCTTTTTGATGTCCCTCAGAAGTTCAAGGTCTTGAGTCTGATTGTAGAGACAATCAAGAGGACTGCTGCTGACCAGAAGAGAATTTGTGGGTATGCTCCACACATTCAGGAGCTCATCAACTCCAAGATGGGCACAAGAACATATCTGTTGGATAAGGAGCATCTCTGTTGGATAAGGAACATCTACCCCTGTATCTCGATTTTGAAGATAATACTGTTGTGATGAATGAGGAGGAACCATCATGAGTTCAAGCACATGAGAAAAGAGCCATGGCAAAGGCTGAGAAAGCTGCCAAGATGACAAGTGTTGAAGAGGCATCTCAGGTTTTCCTGAAGAGCAAGCAAGATCAACTTGCATATCTGATCCAATCAACACTGAGGATTGAGAAGGACTTGGCCACCCTAACTCAAAACCAGGAGAGCTTGGAGAGATCGTAGAAACTAAATTTTATGATCTTGATCTGAAGGTAACTGAGATTCAAATAACAGTTGAGTAGCTTCAGGAGGAAGCAGAAGAGAACAGAGGCAAGGCAACCACAGATGCATTTTAGTGAGTACCTAGAGGACAGAGGTCTGCTGCCGTGCTAGTGACAGATTCTAGAGCTACAACATCAGCACCAGTAGCCACAGCCTCAGTGCCACCTCCAGCAGCCACTCCACTATCTCCAACTACATCAACGAATGCCTTCGTCCTTGGAGTTCTCTCTACAGTGCCTCCCGAAGACCAAGCCTGAGAGACGCATAGCACTATGCACATTTGAACATTTAGGTAACTTGTTGCCAAAGGGGATGAAATATGTATAGATCATAGGTTTCGAGAGAGTGTTTTGCTTCTTTGCCTTTGGTTTAACCTTTTATTGTGTGAGATACTTTATGTACTTGTGTGATCATGTGATTGATCATTTGCTACCTTAATACTTGTTTAAATGATACTATCTTTTATATCCATATATGATCATTCACTTACTTAGTGATGAGTGCATGATTTTAATTTCTATCATTTTGAGCGCTCCACCAAGATGTATGTGACATGGAAGAGTAACCCATGATCCTAATGATTGTGCATTTGCATTCAAAAGCAAATTTTAAATAATGCACAAATTTAGGGGGAGCTCTTGCTTATCACATACTTCTCTAATCGACGATGTTTTTCATTCTTATTATCATTTGTCGAAGCTTTGATCTATATGTTGTCATCAATTACCAAAAAGGGAGAGATTGAAAGTGCAACTATCCCTGGGTGGTTTTGGTAATTCCTAAAAACATACAACCCATTGAGCTAATGCTATTTCAAGATAAATAATTTAGGAAAGCTCAATGTTTGACATGGCATGGATTAGAAAGAGGACCCCTCAAAATACTAAGGACACATGTTGGCTCAAGCTCAAGACTCTACATTTTACTTTTAGTGATCCAAGATCACATTGAGCCCATAGGAAAAGCCAATACTATTAAAAGGGGATGAGGTGTTGCTTAATGAGTTACTTGCTCAAAAATGCTTAGTGATATGCTCCAAAAACCCCCAACTACTTTCTCACATCCAAATATGTCTCAAACCAAAAGTCAAACTCGGCCCCACCAAAATTTCCTACCCGGCGCCACTGAGTTCACTTGACATAGCAACTGCCACAAACCCTAGTCATTTCGGTCTCACCAATAGGGATTTGGTCTCACCGAGATGGGATTGCAACCTCTCTGTTTCCCTTCGTAATGTTTCGGTCCAACCGAGATGAGCAATCGGTCCCACGGAGATTGCAATGCAAACTCTCTATTTCCCCTTCGTAACGTTTCGGTCTAACCGAGATGAGCGAATCAGTCCCACTGAGGTTGCTTGACCAACTCTATGTTTGCCTATTACCAAAATCGGTCCCACCGAATTTGTGTAATCAGTCTCACCGAGATTACGTTATGCCCTAACCATAATGGAATCGGTCCCACCGAGTTGACATGTCGTCCCACTGAAAATCCTAAGGTTCACATTTTGAACTAAATCGGTCTGACCGAGTTTCATGATTCGGTCCCACGAGTTTGGTGATTTGTGTGTAATAGTTAGATTTTGGGTGGAGGCTATATATACCCCTCCACCCACTCTTCATTAATGGAGAGAGCCATCAGAACATGCCTACACTTCCAACATATATTTTCTGAGAGAGAACCACCTACACTTGTGTTGAGGTCAAGATATTCCATTTCAACCACATAAATCTTGATCTCTAGCCTTCCCAAGTTGCTTTCCACTCAAACCCTCTTTCCACCAAATCCAATCCTATGAGAGAGAGTTGAGTGTTGGGGAGACTATCATTTGAAGCACAAGAGCAAGGAGTTCATCATCAACACACCTTCTATTACATTTTGGAGAGTGGTGTGTCCTAGATTAGTTAGGTGTCACTTGGGAGCCTCCGTCAAGATTGTGGAGTTGAACCAAGGAGTTTGTACAGGCAAGGAGATCGCCTACTTCGTGAAGATCTACCCTAGTGAGGCAAGTCCTTTGTGGGCGATGGCCATGGTGGGATATACAAGGTTGCTTCTTCATGGACCCTTCGTGGGTGGAGCCCTCCATGGACTCACGCAACCGTTACCCTTCGTGGGTTGAAGTATCCACCAAGGTGGATGTATGATAGCACCACCTATCGGAACCATGCCAAAAATCTTCGTTTCTACATTGCGTTTGCTCCCTCTAAACTCCTTCCTTTACCCTCATATGCAATTGTTTTACATTCCGCTGCTATACTCTTAGAATTGCACGTGTAGGTTGGTTGCTTGACTTGTGCTATGTTGTTAACATCTGTCAAGAATTATAATTGGGAAAAGGCTAGATTTTTATTTGGTCAAGTAGTCTAATCACACCCTCTCTAGACATACTTTCGATCCTACACCGTCACCACAGCCAAGACGGCCACCATGGCGGGTTCCGGGACGGCAGCTCCCAAGACGGAGGCAGCAGCCCCCAGGTCGGCGATGACCGGGTCAAGGGCGGCGGCGGCTGGGCTGACGGCTGTAACCCCCGAGTTGGGCTCAGCATTCCCTAGGACGGGTTCGGCAGTCCCCGGGCCGGGTTCGTCAGCCCCCAGGCCAGGTAGAGGCACGGCCGGGCTGTCTAGGACGAAGATGGACTCGGAGTCCAGAGATGGCTTGTTCAGGTGCTCGAGGGAGACGCCGGATGGGACGGACTTCCAGGATATGGCGATCTTGGAAAGCGTGTCGGTGGCCACGTTCTTCGCGCGCGGGACATGGAGGAACTCGCAGCCTTCGAAGAAGCCGGACAACTTTTGGACGAGGAAGCGGTAGCTTGCCATGCTGGAGTCGCGAATGTCCCACTCGCCGGACCACTGCTGTACCACCAAATCTGAGTCGCCGTAGC
>NC_041382.1:198053863-198147850 GCF_002162155.2 Triticum dicoccoides
TCGCCCAAGCCGCTGGCAGGCGGCGGGGCGGGGTTACGCCGCGTCCGGGTGCAACTGGATTGTGCTTCGCCGGGTGCCGAAGACGCCGTGTTCTGCTGGTCCTCAGGACCGTTGGCGTGGATGGAGACGGATCCCGCCGGCTTGCTGAGTTGGTTGAGGCAGTCTTGCTGTGCGTTGGCCGCGTCGAGGAGGTCGTTCACCCGCTTCAGGCGGTCCTTCAGCTCCTCGCCTGCGAGCTGATCCAGGCCAACTGTGGCCGCCTGGGTGGCACACATATTCTTCACGGGAGTCTCATAGATGGGAGGGATTGCACCAAAGGCGCGGCCGATTGCGCCGCCCCAGGCTCACACGTCGGCGACCCGGCCTAGCTCGGCCGCGGCAGGCGTGAAGCCATAGGCGGCATTGTGCTCCAGCTGAGCGGAGTCGAGGCAGCGCTGCGTGGCAGTGAGCGTCTCGGTGAGGTCCAGCAGGCGCTGGTGGTCTTCCTCCAGCCGAGTTCAAGCCTCGGTGATGTTGGAGGCGTCGACGTCGGTGATGATGGGGACGCGAAGGCTCTGAATCATGGCGTGCAGCAGGTTCGGCGGGTTGGCGCGATCCGCTACAGCCTTGGCTTCGATAGCCTTCCTCGTCGTGCTGGACGAAGAAGGGTCGTTGTCGGTGATGAATACCTCTACGCAGAGGTCCATCGCCCCAGTGGGAGCACCGTCGCCGAGGGAGATGGGAGAGCAAGAAATATCAAGTACCTCGCTGGGTTACTCATCGGCCGCGAGCGCATCGTAGATGTGCAGCGCGGCGAAGGAGGCAGCGAGCGCGTCGATGTCTGTCGGCATCCTGGGAACGGGGGTCCCCAGACTTGCCTGCCTGCAGCCCACAGCATGGCTCAACCAGTGGCCCTGTATGGCGCATCTTCACCAGCAAACACTCAAGACCCTCATGAGGGGCCAAGCCTCACGAGGCGGACAACACAAGACCTCCTCGGGGGCAGCTTCACCAGGCCGACTCGCGAGGGGCGGAGAGATCAAGGCGAGGGACACATCGCGAGGTCCCTGTGACGTAAGCCATGACGACCAAGTCCAGGCGAGTGCCAGGCGGGCGCCAGCATGCACAATATCCTAGTTTCCTCTTTGGTGCTAAAGAGACAAGCGCAGGAGAGGAGTCCCGAGGAATCAGGCAAAGGTTTCCATATCGGTGCAACAAGACCAAGACCAGCAGGACGGCAGGACGGAGGTCATCGTGGAGCCCAAGACGGCGTCACCACCAGATCCTTTGGTAGGCTAAGACCACCTTTAGTGAGGATAACTTGTACTGGTTGTCTCCCTTCGAATTTGGCCGTTGTGGGACCCCTTCCCGCTCAATATTTGGGAAGAGGATCGAGGCCACTATAAATAGGACTAGCCACCACAGTAGGAGGCAACCGATCCAGATCGTCCAGATCATTCTCAACCACACAAGCTCACCAAGCACAAGGGCAGCTCTCCCAGGAGGCTGTTCTTCCCTTGTAATTGTTCATCCTCAGCCCAATAGTCAATCCACCACACCACACTTGAGTAGGGTATTACACCACATCGTTGGCCCAAACTAGTATAAACTCTTGTGACTCTTGTTCTTTGGGTTCGTCGAGCAAGGCCGTGAGATCATGATGTGCGCGAGCTAGAGGGAGGAGAGATCTTCGCGTGCACCCCAGTGCTCGAAACTCAAGGGTTTTGCCGGAACCCAAAATCCGACATTTGGCGCGCCAGGTAGGGGTGCGCTGAAGCTTTCCCCTTTGGCAATCCACGCATCGCCACTCCACCAAGTTCATGGCCGACACTCGCCAGGCCCGCGTTGAGCGCCGGGCCGCTCTCGCCACCCGTGTCGCTCAGACAGCCCTTGTCGGCGGGCCTCCCCGTCATTCTCCATCACCCGGCGGCAAATGAGCAACAAGCTTCCTCACTGCACCGATCCGTGCGGCGAGACGGCCGCACCGCCACCCCGTCGCCGACTCCGGTCGGCTCATCATCTCACGCTCGCCGCGCACCCACGGACGCGCAGGCCGCACTGCTCATGGCACGCGAGCTCCTGCATTACCGCTTGGTCGACGACCTCTATGAGGACTAGTTGGACCGCATCGCCGAGCTTGTCAACGCCGCAGGGGGCTCCCCTGCACCACCCCTCTCGTTGCCTCGCTTGCCCCCGGCTGTGGGTGACGTGGCTCACGGAGTGCCTCCGCCCCCTCTGCATCAAGACGGCGCCCTCACGCCGAGACGCGCGGCTCATGGAGCGCCTCCGCCCCCTCCGCGTCAAGATGGCGTCCTCGCCCCAAGATGTGCGGTCCCGTGGCGTGATCCACCGCGCCGTGTGGCCGCGCATGAAGAAAGAAGTTGCCAAGAGGTTCCCCGTCCGCCAGAAAATGCTCCACCACTCCCAACACTGCCACGTCAGGATCGCTTGACCTGGCAGGGTCATGCGCCACTTGCCGTGGCGGTGCACGGACACCAAGATCAAGCTTCGCCTCCACGACGGGCCCTGGTGGCCATGGCAAGCTGTCGCGCCTTCACTCCTAAGATGCGTAGCATCGTCTGGCCGGGCAAGTTCAATCCGGATCTGCCTCCTCGCTACAACAACACCCCCGACCCTGCGGAGTTCTTGCAGCTCTACGAGCTGAGCATCGAGGCGGCCAACGGTGACGAAAAGGTCATGGCGAACTGGTTCCCCATGGCTCTCAAAGATGGCTCCCGCTCATGGCTCCTAAACCAGCCCCCGGGCTCGATCTCCTCCTGGGATGAGATGCGCGAATGCTTCGTCGCCAATTTCCAGGGTACTCGCGACTGCCCCCCGGTCGCAGGTGACCTGCACCACATCAAGCAACAGTGGGGAAGACCCTGCAAAAGTACATCCAGTGCTTCAACAGCGTGCGTCTCAAGATACCCAAGGTGACGGACGAGGCCATCATCTTAGCGTTTCCGATGGCGTCCGCGACATCAAGATGAAGGAGGATCTCGCCATCCATGAGGAGTTGTGCATGACTTTGGAGTTGTTCAACATAGCAACCAAGTGTGCAAGAGCTGAGGAGGGGCGTCTCTCCCTCCTCGAGCTCCCTGATGCGGATCCAAAGGAGAAGAAGGCCAAGGTCAAGGACGTGAAGCGCAAAGGGGTGGCCGTACTCATGGCAGAGCCAGACACCAATCGCGGCCGAGACCTCCTCGAGTCGTCCAAAGGCAGTCGTACATTCTGCGCCTTCCACAATGTGCGCAACCACAACACCAATGACTGTCAAGAGCTCAGGGCCATTCGAGATGGACGCTTCGGTCGATGCCCCGAGTGCAACGACTGGGGCTACGACCGAGGAGGTGGACGAGGTGGAGGATGTTGGGACGACTGCGAGCCTCGCAGTGGCGCGACCAGCCTCGCAAGGACCGCTGGCAAGACTGGCCTCATGAGGGCGCCTAGAGGGACCGGCCTCGCGAGGATCGTCCTCAGGGCAATCCTGGTCTCCCTCCGCTGCCGCTACCACCAAGGAGGAACGACGACCACCAACAGGACGACGGGGCTGGGGGCTTCCAGGAGCCGCGCGCCATCGCCTGCATCTTGGGTGGCGCTCAGGCCCCCACTTCCTAGCGCATCTTCAAGCAGTTCTCTTGCGAGGTGAATGCAGCCCTCCCCAAGCTCGAGGCCACGCGCCCGCTCAGATGGTCCAAGTACACCGTCACCTTTAGCTCGGCGGACCAGCTCAAATGCGCGGCAACCGCTGGCGTTCTCCCGATGCTTTGTTCACCCATCATCAGCAATGTCCAAGTCACCAAGACCCTCATCGACAGCGGCGGAGGGCTCAGTGTCCTGTCTGTCGAGACGTTCAACAGCCTTCAAGTGCCATACGATCAGCTCCAGCCCACCAAGCCCTTCTCAGGAGTGACTAACGGCTCCACCACCCCGATAGGGCAAGTTCGCCTCCCTGTCACCTTCGGTCAGCGTGACAACTACCACACTGAGCTTGTTGACTTTGATGTCACCCACATCCGCCTATCATACAATGCCATCCTCGGGTACCCAGCAATAGCCAAATTCATAGCAGTCACCGACCATGGCTACAATGTCCTCAAGATGCTGGGAAGCGGCGGAATCATCACAGTCCCCTACGAAGAAAGAGACGCGGTGTGCTCCCTCGAGCAGGCCTTCCAAGCTGCAGCAGTCGGGGACCCGGACAGCGCATATGTGCAGTACCTTCTTGAGGCCAGCCACAAGAAGAAGAAGCAGCTACTCCGCACTGGGCCTTAGGGGAGCGGCGTCTCTGCCGGTGCAACATCAGGATCGGCGCCCGCGCCTGGGGAGCCTTCCTCCCTCGCATAGGGAGGCACGCCCAGCGCCCTCCTTGGGCAGGGCTCGGGAGCTCTCTTCTAGAGGGCCTCGGCCCTAGCCAGCATCACAAGGGAGGCGCTCGGGCACCATGTGGAGGCGTGCTTTGCGGCATGTTTCCCTGAGGAGGGCACCGGGCGAGGAGCACCCAGCGCTCAGGAGTTCATCGTCAAGACCGTTCAGGAGCTTCAGGAAGCAAGGGAAATACGCAGCGACCACCGCCCACTTGGTGTAGCTCCCCACCTAGCCGAGGGTGGTGAACTACGTGTCTGCATCGACATCCCAGGGCTCAACAGGGCCGCATCTCAGGAGCACTTCTGGCCTTCGTGTGCTGGTCGGTGTGAGGGTCCACCTCACAGCTACATTCACATGTCATTCGGCCTGCCGAGCGTGGCAGCCGTCTTCCAGCGCAACATGCAGAGCATCCTGGCAGGTCAGGAGGCCAAGCATCATGGAGTCCTGATGGAGATGAAGATGGTCCTCAAGGAGCCGCCTGGACCCTCAAGGCCTCCCGAGGCTTAGGGTCTCGGTGGCTCGTGAGGAGCAACCCCTTCGCCACGTGTCTTCAGCTAGCCCAACACTCCTTCGACAACCAAGCCAGGTCACATTTTCCAAGTTTATTTAGCTGGGAGCGCCCCCTAGGCCGCATCATTCCCAGGCTGCCTGGGTCTATCCCTGTGGCACGATCCTTTTACGTCCTTAGCTTACTCTGCTGGGGGCGCCCCTCGGTTCCAACCCAGTGGCGTGTATTGTTCTTGCATTTACCTGAGCTAGTTTGTTTTGCATGCATAATCTATCTATGGTTATCACCTGCTTGATAGTCACCCACCATGGGAGCCGCGTGCTGATCATCTTTCTTTGAGATCCTTCACATAAGAAGGCTAGGGACGGCGTCTGTGCTCGGGCCCATCCCTGCAGCATCGATAAATCCAACGGCTAAGCTATGTCTGTCTGGTGGGCCAGCCCCGTCCACGTCACCTCCTGGGGTCGTTGGTGCTTGGCCTTCTCGTGGGATAATCTCAGGAAATTCATTCGGCGCAGGTTGCCTAACCATCTCGCAGGAACACCACAACCATGAAGAACCAAGATCGGGCGCAACCCGCCTTGAGTTAGGGCCTCGTGAGTCCCGCGCTGGCTCACAAGTGCCTAGACACACCTCGTCTAGCCCTGCCGTGCAAGCCACGTGTCAGGGCGGGGATGTACACGCCCCGGGGGCTCTCCGTAGTAGGGAGTCCCCTCCCATGTGCCAGTGGAAGCACCATGCTCCGTGCTGGCAGTCAACACTGCCGAGCAGCGGCTATGCCCGTGCAAGTGCGGAAGCGCTATGCTCCGCGTTGGTGATAAACAACTGAGGGCGGCCTCACGGCTGCATCAACCTCAGGGAGCCTCCGAGCTCAGTGGCTGGCCTCATTGCAACACATCCCCTCGAGAGAGTCGCGTGAGGTGGCTGGGCACGGGAGCTGTGCTCGGGTCACGCCCAAGCGTATGCCACCCTGCCAGGTCCTTCGGACCTGGTCGTCGTGCGCCCTCCCAAGCAGGACTCCTGAGCATCGCGACTCAGGAGCCTAACTGACCACGTAGCCCCTCACTCCTTGGTCCATCCTGGTTATCCAGACGGCCCAATGGCGGATGAGGTATGCGCGGGGTCGGGCCCTGCCGACGTAGAACACTAGGCATACTCCTAGATCTCCTTTCTATAGGTTGTTTGCGCGTCAAGGGGGACTCCTCAACATCGCGACTCGGGAGCCTAACTGATCACGTAGCCCCTAACTCCTTGGTCCGTCCTGGTGATCCAGATGGCCCAATGGCGTATGGGGTATGCACGGGGTCGGGCCCTGCCTGTCGGATTTCGGGTTCCGGGTTCGAACACTGGGGTGCGCGCGGAGATCTCTCCCCTACCGATCTACGTCCAATCTCCTCGCGTGATCTAAGCTGGAAACAACGAACAACACAAGGGACACGAGGTTTATATTGGTTCGGGCCACCATTGTGGTGTAATACCCTACTCTAGTGTGTGGTGTGGTGGATTGCCTCAGGGGCTGATGATGAACAATACAAGGGAAGAACAACCTCGCGAGAGGTGTTCTTGAGCTGGTGCGATGAACTGCTTGGATGACTTCAGTCGCCTCCCTCTCTCTCTGCTAGGGCTCTATCAGATCTCTAGATGTCTAGGTGTGTCGATCCCCCCCTACTTTGTGATGGCTAGCTCTATTTATAGAGGCCCTGGGCCTCTCCCCAAGTAATGAGCGGGAAGGGCACCAACAATTGGCCATTTTGGAGGGGAACATCTAGTAGAAGTTATCCTGACCAAAGGTGGTCTTTGGCTGCCAAAAGCACTGGTGATGATGCCGTCTTGGGCTCCATGGTGACCTCCATCCTGCCGCTTTGTTGGTCTTGGTCTCATTGCACCGGAATGGTAACCTTTGCCCGATGCCTTGGCCTGTGCTTGCTGTTGGGTTTCGTAGTAATTTCAAAAAATTTCCTACGCGCACACAGGATCATGTGATGCATAGCAACGAGAGGAGAGTGTTGTCTACGTACCCAACGCAGACCGACTGCGGAAGCAATGACACGACGTAGAGGAAGTAGTCGTACGTCTTCACGATCCAACCGATCAAGCACCGAAACTACGGCACCTCCGAGTTCGAGCACACGTTCAGCTCGATGACGATCCCCGGACTCCGATCCAGCAAAGTGTCGGGGAAGAGTTTCGTCAGCACGACGGCGTGGTGACGATCTTGATGAACTACAGCAGCAGGGCTTCGCCTAAACTCCGCTACAGTATTATCGAGGAATATGGTGGCAGGGGGCACCGCACACGGCTAAGGAATCGATCACGTGGATCAACTTGTGTCAACTTGTGTGTTTAGAGGTGCCCTTGCCTCCGTATATAAAGGAGGAGAGGAGGGGAGGC
The DNA here is from genome assembly GCF_002162155.2 of Triticum dicoccoides. Lineage (NCBI taxonomy): Eukaryota > Viridiplantae > Streptophyta > Magnoliopsida > Poales > Poaceae > Triticum > Triticum dicoccoides. Next base: position 198,061,110 of record NC_041382.1, read on the forward strand.
TGGCCGGCCAAAGAGGGAGGCGCAGGAGAGTCCTACTCCCTCTGGGAGTAGGATTCCTCCCCCCAATCCTAGTCCAACTAGGATTCCTCGGAGGGGAAGGGAGAGAGGGGGGCGGCCACCTTCTCCTAGTCCTAATAGGACTAGGGGAGGGGAAAGAGGCGCAGCCACCTTGGGCTGCCCCTTTCTCCTTTCCACTAAGGCCCATGATGGCCCATATGGCTCCCGGGGGGTTCCAGTAACCTCCCGGTAACCCGGTAAAATCCCGATTTCACCCGGAACACTTCCGATGTCCAAACATAGGCTTCCAATATATCAATCTTTACGTCTCGACCATTTCGAGACTCCTCGTCATGTCCGTGATCACATCCGGGACTCCGAACAACCTTCGGTACATCAAAATGCATAAACTCATAATATAACTGTCATCGTAACCTTAAGCGTGCGGACCCTACGGGTTCGAGAACAATGTAGACATGACCGAGACATGTCTCTGGTCAATAACCAATAGCGGGACCTGGATGCCCATATTGGCTCCTACATATTCTACGAAGATCTTTATCGGTCAGACCGCATAACAACATACGTTGTTCCCTTTGTCATCGATATGTTACTTGCCCGAGATTCGATCGTCGGTATCCAATACCTAGTTCAATCTCGTTAACGGCAGGTCTCTTTACTCGTTCCGTAATACATCATCTCACAACTAACATATTAGTTGTAATGCTTGCAAGGCTTATGTGATGTGTATTACCGAGAGGGCCCAGAGATACCTCTCCGACAATCGGAGTGACAAATCCTAATCTCGAAATACGCCAACCCAACATCGACCATTGGAGACACCTGTAGTACTCCTTTATAATCACCCATTTACGTTGTGACGTTTGGTAGTACCCAAAGTGTTCCTCCGGTAAACAGGAGTTGCATAATCTCATAGTCGTAGGAACATGTATAAGTCATGAAGAAAGCAATAGCAACATACTAAACGATCAGGTGCTAAGCTAATGGAATGGGTCATGTCAATCAGATCATTCTACTAATGATGTGACCTCGTTAATCAAATAACAACTCATTGTTCATGGTTAGGAAACATAACCATCTTTGATTAACGAGCTAGTCAAGTAGAGGCATACTAGTGACACTCTGTTTGTCTATGTATTCACACATGTATTATGTTTCCGGAAAATACAATTCTAGCATGAATAATAAACATTTATCATGATTATAAGGAAATAAATAATAACTTTATTATTGCCTCTAGGGCATATTTCCTTCACTTGCCCCCTTTGCACCAACAGGGAAACAAGGACACTACGCAGGCCGGCGCCCTCCTGGTCTTGATCGTCATGGCTTGCGTCACGGGCTCCTCGCGAGGTATCCCTGCCTTGATCTCTCCGCCTCCTCGCGAGCCTGCCTGGTGAGGCTGCTTCTGAGGAAGCTTTCTGTCGTTCGCCCCGCGAGGCTTGGCCCCTCGCGAGGGTCTTGAGCTTGAGCTTATGAAGATGGGTTGTGATGGGCCCCTACTTGAGCCACGCTGCAGGCAGGCAAGTATGGGGACCCCCGTTCCCAGAACGCCGACAGTAGCCCCCGGGCCCAAGGCGCGCCCTGGCTTGGCCTAGCATGGAAGTGAAGAGGCAAGCACGAAGCGCCGCGGGCCCAAAAAGCCTGCGGTCTTGGGCGCCGCATGGTGATTGATTGGACGTGGGCGTCTGCAGTGGTCGGGCATTGAGTCTTACTCAATTTCACACCTTGTAACACAGGCAAGAACCCTTTCTTTGCTTGATCCATTTTGAATTTCTTCAAAATTTTGTCAAGGTATGTGCTTTGTGAAAGTCCAATTAAGCGTCTTGATCTGTCTCTTATAGATCTTAATGCCTAATATGTAAGCAGCTTCACCGAGGTCTTTCATTGAAAAACTTTTATTCAAGTATCCCTTTATGCTATCCAGAAATTCTATATCATTTCCAATCAGTAATATGTCATCCACATATAATATCAGAAATGCTACAGAGCTCCCACTCACTTTCTTGTAAATACAGGCTTCTCCAAAAGTCTGTATAAAACCAAATGCTTTGATCACACTATCAAAACGTTTATTCCAACTCCGAGAGGCTTGCACCAGTCCATAAATGGATCGCTGGAGCTTGCACACTTTGTTAGCTCCCTTTGGATCGACAAAGCCTTCTGGTTGCATCATATACAACTCTTCTTCCAGGAATCCATTCAGGAATGCAGTTTTGACATCCATTTGCCAAATTTCATAATCATAAAATGCGGCAATTGCTAACATGATTCGGACGGACTTAAGCATCGCTACGGGTGAGAAGGTCTCATCGTAGTCAATTCCTTGAACTTGCCGAAAACCTTTTGCGACAAGTCGAGCTTTGTAGACAGTAACATTACCATCAGCGTCAGTCTTCTTCTTAAAGATCCATTTATTCTCAATCGCTTGCCGATCATCGGGCAAGTCAACCAAAGTCCATACTTTGTTCTCATACATGGATCCCATCTCAGATTTCATGGCTTCTAGCCACTTTGCGGAATCTGGGCTCACCATCGCTTCTTCATAGTTCGTAGGTTCATCATGATCTAGTAGCATGACCTCCAGAACAGGATTACCGTACCACTCTGGTGCGGATCTTACTCTGGTTGATCTACGAAGTTCAGTAGTATCTTGATCTGAAGTTTCATGATCATTATCATTGGCTTCCTCACTAAGTGGTGTAGGTGTCACTGAAACAGTTTTCTGTGATGAACTACTTTCCAGTAAGGGAGCAGGTACAGTTACCTCGTCAAGTTCTACTTTCCTCCCACTCACTTCTTTCGAGAGAAACTCCTTCTCTAGAAATGATCCATTCTTAGCAACAAATGTTTTGCCTTCGGATCTGTGATAGAAGGTGTACCCAACAGTTTCCTTTGGGTATCCTATGAATACACATTTCTCCGATTTGGGTTCGAGCTTATCAGGTTGAAGCTTTTTCACATAAGCATCGCAGCCCCAAACTTTAAGAAACGACAACTTTGGTTTCTTGCCAAACCATAGTTCATAAGGTGTCGTCTCAACGGATTTTGATGGTGCCCTATTTAACGTGAATGCGGCCGTCTCTAAAGCATATCCCCAAAATGATAGCGGTAAATCTGTAAGAGACATCATAGATCGCACCATATCTAGTAAAGTACGATTACAACGTTCGGACACACCATTACGCTGTGGTGTTCCGGGGGGCGTGAGTTGCGAAACTATTCCACAGTTTTTCAAATGTACACCAAACTCGTAACTCAAATATTCTCCTCCATGATCAGATCGTAGAAACTTTATTTTCTTGTTACGATGATTTTCAACTTCACTCTGAAATTCTTTGAACTTTTCAAATGTTTCAGACTTATGCTTCATTAAGTAGATATATCCATATCTGCTCAAATCATCTGTGAAAGTGAGAAAATAACGATATCCGCCACGAGCCTCAATATTCATCGGACCACATACATCGGTATGTATGATTTCCAACAAATCTGTTGCTCTCTTCATAGTACCGGAGAACGGTGTTTTAGTCATCTTGCCCATGAGGCACGGTTCGCAAGTACCAAGTGATTCATAATCAAGTGGTTCCAAAAGTCCATTAGTATGGAGTTTCTTCATGCGTTTTACACCGATATGACCTAAACGACAGTGCCACAAATAAGTTGCACTTTCATTATCAACTCTGTATCTTTTGGTTTCAACATTATGAATATGTGTATTACTACTATCGAGATTTAGTAAGAATAGACCACTCTTCAAGGGTGCATGACCATAAAAGATATTACTCATATAAATAGAACAACCATTATTCTCTGATTTAAATGAATAACCGTCTCGCATTAAACAAGATCCAGATATAATGTTCATGCTCAACGCTGGCACCAAATAACAATTATTTAGGTCTAATATTAATCCCGAAGGTAGATGTAGAGGTAGCGTGCCGACCGCGATCACATCGACTTTGGAACCGTTTCCCACGCGCATCGTCGCCTCGTCCTTTGCCAGTGCCCGCTTATTCTGTAGTCCCTGTTTCGAGTTGCAAATATTAGCAACAGAACCAGTATCAAATACCCAGGTGCTACTGCGAGCATTGGTAAGGTACACATCAATAACATGTATATCACATATACCTTTGTTCACCTTGCCATCCTTCTTATCCGCCAAATACTTGGGGCAGTTCCGCTTCCAGTGACCAGTCTGCTTGCAGTAGAAGCACTCAGTTTCAGGCTTAGGTCTAGACTTGGGTTTCTTCTCTTGAGCAGCAACTTGCTTGCCGTTTTTTTTTTAAGTTCCCCTTTTTCTTCCCTTTGCCCTTTTTCTTGAAACTAGTGGTCTTGTTAACCATCAACACTTGATGCTCCTTCTTGATTTCTACCTCCGCAGCTTTTAGCATTGCGAAGAGCTCGGGAATAGTCTTGTTCATCCCTTGCATATTATAGTTCATCACGAAGCTCTTGTAGCTTGGTGGCAGTGATTGGAGAATTCTGTCAATGACGCAATCATCTGGAAGATTAACTCCCAATTGAATCAAGTGATTATTATACCCAGACATTTTGAGTATATGCTCACTGACAGAACTGTTCTCTTCCATCTTGCAGCTATAGAACTTATTGGAGACTTCATATCTCTCAATCCGGGCATTTGCTTGAAATATTAACTTCAACTCCTGGAACATCTCATATGCTCCATGACGTTCAAAACATCGTTGAAGTCCCGGTTCTAAGCCGTAAAGCATGGCACACTGAACTATCGAGTAGTCATCAGCTTTGCTCTGCCAGACGTTCATAACATCTGGCGTTGCTCCAGCAGCAGGCCTGGCACCCAGCGGTGCTTCCAGGACGTAATTCTTCTGTGCAGCAATGAGGATAATCCTCAAGTTACGGACCCAGTCCGTGTAATTGCTACCATCATCTTTCAACTTTGCTTTCTCAAGGAACGCATTAAAATTTAACGGAACAACAGCACGAGCCATCTATCTACAATCAACATAAACAAGCAAGATACTATCAGGGACTAAGTTCATGATAAATTTTAAGTTCAATTAATCATATTATTAAAGAACTCCCACTTAGATAGACATCCCTCTAATCCTCTAAGTGATCACGTGATCCAAATCAACTAAACCATGTCCGATCATCACGTGAGATGGAGTAGTTTCATCGGTGAACATCATTATGTTGATCATATCTACTATATGATTCACGCTCGACCTTTCGGTCTCCGTGTTCCGAGGCCATATCTGCATATGCTAGGCTCGTCAAGTTTAACCTGAGTATTCAACGTGCGCAACTGTTTTGCACCCGTTGTATTTGAACGTAGAGCCTATCACACCCGATCATCACGTGGTGTCTCAGCACGAAGAACTTTTGCAACGGTGCATACTCAGGGAGAACACTTCTTGATAATTTAGTGAGAGATCATCTTATAATGCTACCGTCAATCAAAGCAAGATAAGATGCATAAAAAGATAAACATCACATGCAATCAATATAAGTGATATGATATGGCCATCATTATCTTGTGCTTGTGATCTCCATCTCCGAAGCACCGTCATGATCACCATCGTCACCGGCGCGACACCTTGATCTCCATCGTAGCATCGTTGTCGTCTCGCCAATCTTATGCTTCCACGACTATCACTACCGTTTAGTAATAAAGTAAAGCATTACATCGCGATTGCATTGCATACAATAAAGCGACAACCATATGGCTCCTGCCAGTTGCCGATAACTTGGTTGCAAAACATGATCATCTCATACAATAAATTTCAGCATCATGCCTTGACCATATCACATCACAACATGCCCTGCAAAAACAAGTTAGACGTCCTCTACTTTGTTGTTGCATGTTTTACGTGGCTGCTACGGGCTTAAGTAAGAACCAATCTCACCTACGCATCAAAACCACAACGATAGTTTGTCAAATAGACTCCGTTTTAACCTTCGCAAGGACCGGGCGTAGCCATACTTGGTTCAACTAAAGTTGGAGAGGCAGTCGCCCGCAAGCCATCTCTGTGCAAAGCACGTCGAGGGAACCGGTCTCGCGTAAGCGTACGCGTAAGGTTGGTCCGGGTCGTCTCGTCCAACAATACCGCTGAACCAAAATATGACATGCTGGTAGGCAGTATGACTTGTATCGTCCACAACTCACTTGTGTTCTACTCGTGCATATAACATCAACATCATTAACCTAGGCTCGGATGCCACTGTTGGGTTTCGTAGTAATTTCAAAAAATTTCCTACGCGCACACAGGATCATGTGATGCATAGCAACGAGAGGAGAGTGTTGTCTACGTACCCAAGGCAGACCGACTGCGGAAGCAATGACGCGACATAGAGGAAGTAGTCGTACGTCTTCACGATCCAACCGATCAAGCACCGAAACTACGGCACCTCCGAGTTCGAGCACACGTTCAGCTCGATGACGATCCCCGGACTCCGATCCAGCAAAGTGTCGGGGAAGAGTTTCGTCAGCACGACGGCGTGGTGACGATCTTGATGAACTATAGCAGCAGGGCTTCGCCTAAACTCCGCTACAGTATTATCGAGGAATATGGTGGCAGGGGGCACCGCACACGGCTAAGGAATCGATCACGTGGATCAACTTGTGTCAACTTGTGTGTTTAGAGGTGCCCCTGCCTCCGTATATAAAGGAGGAGAGGAGGGGAGGCTGGCCGGCCAAAGAGGGAGGCGCAGGAGAGTCCTACTCCCTCTGGGAGTAGGATTCCTCCCCCCAATCCTAGTCCAACTAGGATTCCTCGGAGGGGAAGGGAGAGAGGGGGGCCGGCCACCTTCTCCTAGTCCTAATAGGACTAGGGGAGGGGAAAGAGGCGCAGCCACCTTGGGCTGCTCCTTTCTCCTTTCCACTAAGGCCCATGATGGTCCATATGGCTCCCGGGGGGTTCCGGTAACCTCCCGATAACCCGGTAAAATCCCGATTTCACCCGGAACACTTCCGATGTCCAAACATAGGCTCCCAATATATCAATCTTTACGTCTCGACCATTTCGAGACTCCTCGTCATGTCCGTGATCACATCCGGGACTCCGAACAACCTTCGGTACATCAAAATGCATAAACTCATAATATAACTGTCATCGTAACCTTAAGCGTGCGGACCCTACGGGTTCGAGAACAATGTAGACATGACCGAGACATGTCTCTGGTCAATAACCAATAGCGGGACCTGGATGCCCATATTGGCTCCTACATATTCTACGAAGATCTTTATCGGTCAGACCGCATAACAACATACGTTGTTCCCTTTGTCATCGATATGTTACTTGCCCGAGATTCGATCGTCGGTATCCAATACCTAGTTCAATCTCGTTAACGGCAGGTCTCTTTACTCGTTCCGTAATACATCATCTCACAACTAACATATTAGTTGTAATGCTTGCAAGGCTTATGTGATGTGTATTACCGAGAGGGCCCAGAGATACCTCTCCGACAATCGGAGTGACAAATCCTAATCTCGAAATACGCCAACCCAACATCGACCATTGGAGACACCTGTAGTACTCCTTTATAATCACCCATTTACGTTGTGACGTTTGGTAGTACCCAAAGTGTTCCTCCGGTAAACAGGAGTTGCATAATCTCATAGTCGTAGGAACATGTATAAGTCATGAAGAAAGCAATAGCAACATACTAAACGATCAGGTGCTAAGCTAATGGAATGGGTCATGTCAATCAGATCATTCTACTAATGATGTGACCTCGTTAATCAAATAACAACTCATTGTTCATGGTTAGGAAACATAACCATCTTTGATTAACGAGCTAGTCAAGTAGAGGCATACTAGTGACACTCTGTTTGTCTATGTATTCACACATGTATTATGTTTCCGGAAAATACAATTCTAGCATGAATAATAAACATTTATCATGATTATAAGGAAATAAATAATAACTTTATTATTGCCTCTAGGGCATATTTCCTTCACTTGCCCCCTTTGCACCAACAGGGAAACAAGGACACTACGCAGGCCGGCGCCCGCCTGGTCTTGATCGTCATGGCTTGCGTCACGGGCTCCTCGCGAGGTATCCCTGCCTTGATCTCTCCGCCTCCTCGCGAGCCTGCCTGGTGAGGCTGCTTCTGAGGAAGCTTTCTGTCGTTCGCCCCGCGAGGCTTGGCCCCTCGCGAGGGTCTTGAGCTTGAGCTTATGAAGATGGGTTGTGCTGGGCCCCTACTTGAGCCACACTGCAGGCAGGCAAGTATGGGGACCCCCGTTCCCAGAACGCCGACAGTAGCCCCCGGGCCCAAGGCGCGCCCTGGCTTGGCCTAGCATGGAAGTGAAGAGGCAAGCACGAAGCGCCGCGGGCCCAAAAAGCCTGCGGTCTTGGGCGCCGCATGGTGATTGATTGGACGTGGGCGTCTGCGCTTCCCCACGATGCCTTGTTGTGCGCCCGGCTAAGCGGACCCGCAGTTGCACACAGTTGTTCCTCCTTTCCGCTGCTCGCCCACCTCCTACCTTTCCTTCCTCTTCGAGCTCCAGCCTCCGCCGTCAACCCGGCTCGAGTTCTTCCCTCTCTTCACCGCCATGGCGCCGACGAAGAAAGGAAGGGGAAAGAAGCCCGCGCCTTTGCCCCGCACACCTCCGGCGGCGGGCCCCGCTGTTGCTTGGTCGATCATACTCAATCTAGAAGCTTTGAACAAGGTCCGCTCCACCCTTGCCACGATCTTCAATGAGTGCGGCAGGACCACAGTCTGGCCTGCATCCCATGCCTCCCTTGATAGAATCATTACGGAGGTCCGATTCTTTGTTGATTCCCTATGGGCAGGTCTGGTTCCCCCCTTTTCCGCCTTCTTCAATGCGGTGCTCTCCCATTATCACATCCGCATGATGCACCTTGGGCCGGAGTCCATTACTCTCTTGGCTGTCTTTGCTTTTTTGCGAGGCGATGATAGGCATTCCTCCTTCCGTTGCCCTGCTGCACCACTTCTTTTCCTTGCGCCTGAATGACCCCACTCAGTGCTCAGGGTGTGTGAGCTTCTTCGCCATGCCAGAGACGGCCGCTTCAGGGATCGACTTCGGCCTTCCTCCTCCTAAGGCTAGGTTCAGAGAGCGGTGGCTGTACGTGGACGTCGGAGTGCCCAACCCTTTGCTCTCACACCCGACCTCACCTGATGTTTCCAACCCAGGCTGGGATCATGAGGTGCTCGCGAGCCCCTGGCTCGCCTTCGTCTGGCGCCGCTTTCAGAGTTTGAGGGCGCTTAATGTGTCAGCGCCCAAGGTGGTGAAGGAGTTCCTCCAATGTTGCATTGCTCCTCTCCAGCGCCACTCTCGTCGGATGTGGGACTTTGTGGGGCATAGAGACCGCATGCGGCTTCAGGAGGAGGACTTGGCACCTGAAGTGCTGCGGACGGTGCTCAGGGTCTTAACTGGCGATCCTTCCCCAGGCAGCCTTTGGAGCAATGTGTCCTCTTGTATCTTTGCTCCGGCAGGGCCGATTTTGTGAGGCTGATGCCCAGCTTCGACGAGTGGGGACTACGCCCGGCTGGCTTCATGGGGCCCCGCGAGAACCCATCCACCGTGGTTGCTTCCCCTGCCGCCCACAGCGGTCCTTCCTTAGGCGACAGGGCGGGGAGACAAGAACCGGCGGGAGTTCAGGCGACCGATGCCGAGGTGCCGACGCCATGAGAAGCCTCGAAGGCGGCGTCTCCCGAGGCCCGGCCTGGAGCGGCGGCAGGTGCAGAGTCGCGGCCTACGGTTCCTGAGGCCGGGGTCCCGAGGCCCCAGCCGTTCCTCGCGAGGCGACGCCTGGTGGCGCCCCACAGGCTGACCCCTCCAGCGCTGATCATCTTGATGCTTCTTCCGCACCAGAGGCCGACCCCTGCACCGAGCTCTTAGGTCGGTTCCGCGTAGACTTTGTGGCCCTCCGCACGAGAAAGGAGGCCTTGGGTAGCAACGACTGCCCTTGCCGCTTGTTGAAGCACAGGAAGTACTTTGTCATGGACGAGTAAGTCTTCTTCTTTCTTCGCTCATTTACTTTGCTATCCGTGTGACTTATGGTGGCCCTTTCAGGCCCTGCCCCGCGAAACTCGCCGACTCAGCCCGGGAGCTATCCCCCCAAGCTTCACCTTCTCCACTGGCCCTGGGCTCGCCGAGCTCGAGCGGCACCCCTGCAGCCAGACCGGTTGGTGGAGTGGTCCATTCCATAGAGCACCTCGAGCTTGTGTGCCTGCTGTCCTTTCTTCATGAGTCCTCCTGGGGCATATCTGGCTTGCCCCACGTTCCTCCTCTGATCATAGATGGAGAATGGCTGAAGTCTGTCTTTGGCTCCTCCTCCGTGGGTGGACCGATGCCAGGCCTGATTCCTAGAGAGGTCCGTTCAGCGATGGCTAGGGCGCCAGCCCCCAGCTCCGGGCCGGGAGGGGGCTTGCCGCCTCAGGGCCCTCCGCATGCTCCGGTGGAAGAGGGTGATACGGATGACATGCTCAGGCGCGTCCGGGAGCGACGCGCCCTCCGTGAAGAGTTCCTCCAGAGGGCGGCGGATGCAGTGAGCCAGATCGGGGCAGAGCTTTGCTGACGAGGATGCGCGCCTTGAGGCCGAAGGTTTGCGCCTTGCTGAGGAGAGGCGCAAACTAAAGGTAGCCGTCGCCCTCGTGCGTCACCAACGTGATCTCGACAACGCGAAGGCTGAAGCATCACCGGTAGCTTCGCGGTAGACCTGCTCCCAAGCCGTTGAGGAGGCTCGGGAGGCAGACAGACGGCGCAAGGATGCGGAGGAGCGTGCATGGGAGCTCCAAGCGTGGAGCAACTCCCTGGAGCAGCAAGTGGAACTGCGCTAGGCGGCCCTTGAGTCGATGGGGGGCCTCTGTTGACTAGGCAGAGCATCTGAAGCGCGAGGAGGCGCTGATGCTGGAGGCCGCCGAGCGCAATCTTGACCTTGAGCGGTTGGAGACGAGGGAGCGCCTGGTGGCTCGGGCGGAGGATGACGTTGCCGCGCATGAAGCCCGGGCCCAGGAAGAAGTCGGCCACCGCGTGGCGTTAGCTCGCTTGGCCCTTGAGCGCGAATACGAAACGAGGTTGGGGTTGATCAAGGCCGAGGCTAAGGGCAGGACCGCAGCCCTCAGGGCCAAACTGGCCGAAGTGACGCGGTGTGCGGACTCCTCCGCAGCCGCCCTCAGCGCAGCACAGGCGGAGCTGTCCTCTTCCCGGGCCGAGCAGCTTCTTCTCCAACAGAGGGTTGATGACGCTGAGGCCGTCGCGCAGCGGAATGAGGACGAGATCCGTCGGCGTTGGGTTCTGGAGCGTGAGCATGCCCCATGCTTCAAACGCTCAGAGAAAGGGCCAACACAGCTTTGGGAAAAATCTGCAAGGCTACCGCTAAGGAGCCGCACGAGGTCAACTACGCCGGCAACCTCCAGTTTTTCACCGATGTGGTGACGCTTCTGGAGAACCGCTCCGCAAGGTCCCATTGGCTTGTCGAAGAGAGGAGCCGAGCCTTGCTCGGGCATGCATTCTCCTGCGTCTTCAGCTATCTTCTGGGCAGGGACCCCCACTTCGACTTCGACGCTTCCATCGCACCCGTGCCCATAGCCGTCCGGGGCGACCTGGCGCGATGGGTGGAGGACAATGTGGACGCCATCGTCAGGGCCTTTGCGTCTGATGATGACGGCGTGGTCGCGGCCACCAATGAAGGTGGTGTTATGGACGAGCTTGGCGTTGACGGAGATGCTGGCGGCGGCGGCGGCAATGTCAACGACGCCAGTGATGCCTCCAAGGATGCCCATGAAGACGCGGTGAGTGATATGCCTGACTGACCGCATGTCACTGCTGTTTATCCTGCACGAAGAAGGTTCGGGCTTGGCCCTGAAGAACGTAAGAGCATTTTGGGAGGGGAGGCCCCTCATGTAAAGGTTTGCAATTAGTACCCTGGTAAGCATAATATTGCGTGTAAACTTAGTCGTTGGCCCGGTGATGGGTCGGCTGACTTGTGTACCTTCCGACCCCGACGAGTCCCGAGCGGGCCTGCGGGGGCCGGCGCACCTCGGGTGTCTCTTGATTAACTTGTAGATTCCGCGATGAAAACCTCCGGGAAGGGTGCGGTAACAACGGTCCTGGTTGTAAACGTGCCAGGCCTGGCTCACGAGGGGCTCGCGAGGGGGGCATCCGATGCTAACTTTAGATGCAAAGCCAAAACCAGAACGCGAGAGATTGCTCGAACAAGACTAAACACCCCTTCCCCCGAACACATGAAAGCATCGAGCTCAAATCCAACTTAAATTCAAATCGAAGAACTTTGTAAACAAGGAAAGGCAAAAGCAAAAGGCCGCGTCCGGCACCTAGTCTAGTCTTCGACGTCTTCTCACCAGCGCGGAGATAAGTGCTGCCACTTGGCATGGGCGGGAGCTCCCGAGGCCAGAGGACGGCTCTCCGGAGACTCCGGGGCATGTACAGCCCCACTCATTATTACGTGAGAGTGTCACGGGCGGCGAGCTTCACAGGCACTTGGCCTTCTTCACAGGTACCGGCCTTGCTTCATATCGCCAGACGAGGTCCCCGCCTTGCGCCTCACTCTGCCGCCATCGACGGCGACCGGAAACCAAGGACGACGCCAATGGGGCCGAGCGGTCGCCAGCAGTTCCCCTGACGACCACGGGTCCCCTGCCGGGGGAAGGCCTTGGGGCACCTCCCCGGCAGGGGGCCTACCTCCTGAGAACGCCTTGCTCCGACCGTCGTGGGGATGAACCCGAATCTCGGCCCCTCTCCTGCAGCCCCCCTGCGCCCTCCTCCTGAGGGGTATGAGGCTGTAGAATTGGGGCAGCCACCTGCTGCGGCGACCTGTATCTCCTGCGACCCATGGTTAGCATAAGCTTGCTCCTGAGGAATGAGAGGTACCCGATAGTTGCCGCCGCCGGTGCGGTTGTCGAGGCTCTCCTGGGGTTCCTGAAAGAGCTCAGCTCCTGGCGTCTCCTCGCCCCAGCCTGGCCCGAGGAATGAGCCATGATCTTCTTCTAGTGCGCACCCCTGATCCACCATGCGGGGCACATAAGCTTCTGGGGCCATTGCCCCATGCGCCTCACCGTAGCGCCCCACATACCACGCAGCCTGGCTTGGAGCACCGTCTTGGGGCTGATGGCGCGGCGGTCCGCCGGGACCGAAGGCCGCGGCGTGCACCCCTTCGCTGGCCTGAGAAGAGGCCGGTGTGACTTGTCGCCCGGTGCCGACGGAGGTGCTGATGCTGAACGGGCCCTAGAGTCCGCTGGAAGTTGCGTGCGCGCGCACGACGCCGCCATACGGCCCGCCTGGCGTCTGAGGTGGCAGCTCGACGCAGAAAGGAGGTGTTCCCGAGGCGGCGGCGTCTAGGAGCTCGGCTACTTGCTCCAGCAACACGTCACGGCCGCCCTCCAGCAGCCGGCACCGTAGCAGCTCTCGGGCCACCGTGAGCGCAGCCCTGGAGTTCGCTTGCTCCCGTCGGGTGTACGGCACCTTGGCCGCGACGTGGTTCAAGGCCCTCGCTGCAGCCCGCACCTGCCGTGGTGTGAGGGCAGGCGGCGTCTGGCCGCGTTGCCCGCGCCCCGCAGCACCCTGCGGAGCGCGGGCTGCCTGAGGCGCAAGGTTGAGGTCGCCCTGGGACGGTGACATGGCGTGGGCGGGCCACGCTACCCAGCGGTCGGCATTGGCGGCCGGGTCGCTTGACATCTGAATGGCGAGGCGACGGAACGCGATGCGGAGGAAGAAGGATTCCGGTGCACCCCCACCTAACCCGCAAATGTCGGATTTCGGGTTCCGGCAGACCCTTGAGGTTCGAACACTGGGTTGCGCGTGGAGATCTCTCCCCTACCGATCTACGTCCAATCTCCTCGCGTGATCTAAGCTGGAAACAATGAACAACACAAGGGACACGAGGTTTATACTGGTTCGGGCCACCGTTGTGGTGTAATACCCTACTCCAGTGTGTGGTGTGGTGGATTGCCTCAGTGGCTGATGATGAACAATACAAGGGAAGAACAGCCTCGCGAGAGGTGTTCTTGAGCTGGTGCGATGAAATGCTTGGATGAGTTCAGTCGCCTCCCTCTCTCTCTCTCTCTGCTAGGGCTCTATCAGATCTCTAGATGTCTAGGTGTGTCGATCCCCCCCTACTCTGTGGTGGCTAGCTCTATTTATAGAGGCCCTGGGCCTCTCCCCAAATAATGAGCGGGAAGGGCGCCAACAATTGGCCATTTTGGAGGGGAACATCTAGTACAAGTTATCCTGACCAAAGGTGGTCTTCGGCTGCCAAAAGTACTGGTGATGACGCCGTCTTGGGCTCCACGGTGACCTCCGTCCTGCCGCTCTGCTGGTCTTGGTCTCATTGCACCGGAATGGTAACCTTTGCCCGATGCCTTGGCCTCTGCTTGCCCCCTTTGCACCAAAGGGGAAACAAGGACACTGCGCAGGCCGGCGCCCGCCTGGTCTCGATCGTCATGGCTTGCGTCATGGTCTCCTCGCGAGGTATCCCTGCCTTGATCTCTCCGCCTCCTCGCGAGCCTGCCTGATGAGGCTGCTTCTGAGGAAGCTTTATGTCATTCGCCCCGCGAGGCTTGGCCCCTCGCGAGGGTCTTGAGCTTGAGCTGATGAAGATGGGCCGTGATGTGCCCCCACTTGAGCCACGCTGCAGGCCGCAGGCAGGCAAGTCTAGGGACCCCCGTTCCTAGAACGCCGACACTGCGGACCGCTACCTCTTGAGCATGCGTTGGTTTTTCCCTCGAAGAGGAAAGGGTGATGCAGCAAAGCAGCGTAAGTATTTCCCTCCGTTTTTTGGAACCAAGGTATCAATCCAGTAGGAGACCACGCGCTAGTCACCTTGTACCTACACAAACAAATAAGAACCTCGCAACCAACGCGATAAAGGGGTTGTCAATCCCTTCACGGCAACTTGCAAGAGTGAATCTGATAGAGATGATAATAATAGGATGGATATTTTTGGTATTTTTATGATATAGATTGAAAGTAAAGATTGCAAAATAAAATAGATTGGAAACTTGTATGATGGAGAATAGACCCCGGGGCCATAGGTTTCACAAGTGGCTTCTCTCAAGATAGCGTAAGTATTACGGTGGGTGAACAAATTACTGTCGAGCAATTGATAGAAAGGCGAATAATTATGAGAATATCTAGGTATGATCATGTATATAGGCATCACGTCCGTGACAAGTAGACCGACCCCTGCCTGCATCTACTACTATTACTCCACACATCGACTGCTATCCAGCATGCATCTAGAGTATTAATTTCAAAGAACAGAGTAACGCTTTAAGCAAGATGACATGATGTACAGGGATAAACTCATGCAATATGTTATAAACCCCATATTTTTATCCTCGATGGCAACAATACAATATGATGCAGAGCATCCCACGGACATCACCATATGAAGAGTCCGTTTGGCAAGTGCATGTTCGACATCCACTTCACATACACAAAGGTGAATCATCTGCTTTATGCGTGTTCACTTGACCCCTTCGAGGATGGTATACTACTTGACACTCCACTCGTGTGCATGCATAGGTATTGTTGGAATGCTACAGACGATGAGGAGGAGTGCGAGCGCAAGTGTACAACTACACCATCCGCGAGGGAAGCGTGGAAACGAAGACGCAAGAAGAAGAGCTGCCGAAGAAGCTCCAGCGAGCGGACGTCCGGACGACACCGGGCGACCGGCCACTCCCAGCGAGCGGACGTCTAGCCCCCACCGGACGACCGACACATCTACACCCGAGCCCATTCTGCGGAAGACCGACAACACCGGACGACCGGCGATCGGACGACCGCCAGCTACCGGACGTCCAGTGCCACCATAACCGAGCCAAAGTGACCAGAAGTCCGGCGACTACCGGACGTCTGGAAGCCCATGAGCCACCAGACGACTGGTCCCCAGCGGACGTCTGGTACCTGTCTGCGTACAGAGATCGGGCCTGAGGCCCATGTATCCCTCTCCCACTTAACCCTTCATGGACCTAGACTATATATACTCCTCCACCTCCTCCTAGTTAGGGTTAGCATTGGTTTAGCTCATATTTAGAGATAGAGCATTGCTCATCCACATTGAATCTACTCCACGAGAGAGACCGCAGCCCATCTTCGGAGAAGATCCCTTTGGATTCAAGACCTCCTTGCGAAGAAGATCATCGAGACCCCCTCTTGGGCGGCCCCATCAAGAACTCCTCATGGAGAAGACCGTTACCTCTTGTATCGTCCGTTGTTGACTTTGGATCTTGCATCTTCCTTTGTGTTCGTGGATCTAGCTCATGTGTGATCATACTTGTTGGTTTGATTGTTCTCTTGTGTTCCCCTTGTGATTTTCCCCTTGTTTCCCTCCTTGTGTTCTTCGTGTTCATCGCGGGATCTGCTCCTTTCGTGAATGATCGGCCGATTAGGGTTCCTACCCTACATCATCTTGGTATCAGAGCCATGTTGATCACGATTTCGGAGCCTCCCATTTGTGTTTCTAGCCTAATTTTGTTGTGTTCTTCCCCAATTTTGAAAATCCCCACCAAAAAATAGCCCCAAATTTTTTTGTGATTTGTTGGTTTGACGAAGTTTTGTTGGATTTGATCCGTAGATTTGCTTGGTTTCAAGTGGATCTAGCATCTCCCAATGTTTCCCCATCTTTCACCCACAAAATCTCATCAATTTTGACCCCAAAATCCCAAAATTCCGCCCAGAATCGCGTCCCGGATCTCAAATCCCGCGTCGACCCCGACCCACCGAACGACCGTCATTTTACCGGACGTCCGGAGCCGCAGGAACCACCGGATGTCCGACCTTACCGAACAATCGGAACCCCCTAACCCGAGTAGAATTAGCGGATTTCCGACCCAACCGGACGTCCGGCGACCGGACGTCCGTTATTTCCGGACGTTCGCTACCTGTAGATATCAACTTCGCTCAAATTTTGTTTCGACCATAACTAATTCATCCGGAGTCCGATATTTGCGTTCTTTAGCTCGTTGGAAAGCTCTTGACATCTTGCTTCCCACAAAAATACCGCCAATATCTTTTGACTCCATCAAATTTTGACAATTTTGGCATCTTTGCCTAGGGCTTCCACCACATCATCCGCTACACCACCACCGACTTCCGCAACCTAACCATTTTTGTTCCCCGTAGCATTAGTGGTTGCTTTAGGAGTGATTCGAGTCTCCTAAGGTGTCTAGGCTACTTAGGGATGGTTTCTTCTTCATCGACCACCACCACCACCGTAACTTCCGCATAGTTTTGCCCACCTTACACTCCCGCCTCTCCAACTTAACCCAATTTTTATTTTTGTTGTGAGTTGTGTCTCCTAAGGTGTTTCAGCTACTTAGGGATCGTGCTTCCAACTCTGACATCGTGTATAGTCCACCACCTTACCCTCCATTTTCCGCATTTCCTACTCGCAAAACCCATCATTGCATTTCCGCAATCCCATTAAGCTTCCGCAACCACCTCCGCATTTCCACTACCACCATTTGACATTTGAGATTTTGAGTTCGCGGTTTTTCCGTTTCCTAAGGTGTTTAGGCTACTTAGGGATGAGTCTCCATCAACTTGGTATCTCCATCAAGATCACCGCCACTCATCATCGCCAAGGACGGTATCCTCCATATCATCTTGGTATCGTGGTATCCCTCCATTGTATATTCCCTTGCCATTGCATTGATAACTCCTAGCCCATTTTGCGTCACTTGCTTATCGAGACTAGCCATTTGAGTATTGCTGGCAATGTTACTTGTGCACATTAGTGACCTACACCATACATTGCATACATACCATACCATATCGGTATCATATCATCTCGTGTGCCTCAAGTTTGTTCCCGTATATACCCAATTGCTATCTTGGTTTGTGCATTTTGCATTGTGTCCATATACAAAAAAAAGAATAAGATTTTGAGCAAAAGAGAAAGAGCACAGAAGCTTGTAAGAAATAGCCATAGCATCATACCACATTGCATATAAGATCATATTTGATCACCTTGTGAGAAACACCAGGAACCATACATACATAGCATACTTGGGATAGAAAGTTATCCATTTTGCATCTTATATGTTGTGCACAAGTGTCGTATCCGCCAATTGAGAAATCGTGCTAGTGTCTCTCTTGAGTTGTGCAACACGAGCGTTTTCCATGGATTCCACATTTTGTGCTCATCCTTGGTTGCACGACCCCATTTATCTATTCGTGTGTGTGTTTCCGTGTGCCACATATTGCTATTGGTCTACTTATTTCACTTGCGAATTTGTGAATCTTTTTCAACATTATTGACTCTTGCTAACATTTTACATCAAATTTTTGTGCCACTATCCTCACCGAGCTCCACCATAATCCTTATTTGTGTAGGTGTGAGAAACCGACAAGAATTGGTACCAATTGTGCTATTTCCTTGTTACATCATTGAGTGATCATCGATCCATCTTCAACATCGGTCAAGGTACATTTGGTATAGTTCTTATCTTTCTCCCACTCATATTGGCTTGAGTCTTGTGATGGATAGGCAAGGCATTTCATCTTCGGTCTACAACAACGATGACGAGTTTGATGCCATGAACAACTCCAATGACACCAAGATGCACGCTCAAATGGAGGAGATCAAAGCCCTCATCAAGTCCTACAATCGGTCTTCCTCATATTTGAGAAGACGCTCAAGAGCACATGCCTCTGAGCTACCATCTCCGGCAAGGTCACATCGGCATCAACACCATCACCACCACGAACATGAAGGTCAAGAGCTCAACACCAACAATCGCTCAACGACTTCACCATCTCCCTTGGCATCTTCGCCAAGCGACTTCAAGGCATCTTCGCCTTCGGATATACAGCATCTTTGCCCACAAGAACCTCAAGAGAAGCACCACAAGCTCAAGTTCACGACTTCCATGAGCTACTACGACCTCGACATCGACCACACGATTCCTTTCTATGGGATTCAAGAAACCGAGGAGTATCTCGAGTGGGAGCGTTTGATGGACGACTACCTCAAGCTACATCAAGTTCCTCCCGAAGATCAAGTGAAGTGCGCCACAAGGAACTTCCACGACTACGCGTCCACATGGTGGCTTCACGCACCTTCGGTGACCTACGACATGAGTTGGCCCAAGACGAAGAGAGCTTTGCGGTGAGAGTTCGTGCCTCCAACCTACACGGAATAACTTCAACGCCAATTGGAGAACACCATCCAAGGATCCAAGTCCATCGATGAGTATTTCAAGGAGATGAAGATTGCCTTGCGATGAACCGGCGTGGACGACCCCATTTCGCTGAAGTTCCACTTCATGATGGGATTGCACAACGACATCTCCAAGACTCTCTTCCTTGAGAACTACAAGTCCCTCGACGACTACTACATTAGTGCTCTCAAGGCGGAACAAGAACTCATGAAGGCCAAGGCTTCTCCACCCCAAGCACACTTCTTGAAGACCAAAATCCAAGAAGGCGAGCATGAGGATAGTACCACCAAGATGTCCAAGCCCGACGAGCTCCAAGATGATGCTCCCAAGTTCGACTTCATCGCCATCCCTCTTTGTGGCATTGATGATGCCGAGTCTACTTCGACTCTTTTTCAAGATGGTGCGACGACGAGTACGACTACGGAGACCCTCAAGGACCAAGCTTTGGAGGCGAGCGACATGGTGATGAGCAAGGATGATGCTTCCATCTTCGGGGGCAAGAGTGATGATGTGCCATCTTCAGCCAGGATCCACGGCGACGGCGATGAGATGGTTGAGCATTGGATTTTCCCTTCGACCACAGCGACATATGATGACTTGAGTGACTCTAGCCACCATATTGAGAGTGAGAGTGACTTCACCACTAGCCCCATATATGATGTGTTTGCCACAATTCCCATGTGAGGAGAGCCACAACCCCCACCACTTGAGTGAGATGAGTGACTCCACCATACGTGAGATTGAGTGCACCTACCTTGAGGGAGTGAGTGAGCCACCACATAGAGAGAGTGAGGCCACTTCGATTTCTAACGACTTAACCTCTACCTCTATTGTGTCTTCTCATTTGGTGCTAGGTCCCAAATATGATGACGCGCCGATTCGCGACGACTACGTCCTACCTTTGGACAAGACGATGGCCATGGTGGAATATGATGCACCCCCCACATGGTTCCATCAAGATGATGATCTTGACCACCATTTGGTCTTACCCACCTCACCTACACCACTAGAGTGCAATGAACAAGGTAACATAGGTGAAGGTGATGCTCTAGTCCCACTAGTGGACATTGATTGCTTGCATGATGTTCCTATTTCCATGCTTCATGCTAGTGTGACTTCCCCATGCGATGATTTATCCATTTATGATGAGTATGATGATTCTCATGTGGATTCTATTAGTTGCGATGCCATGTTACATAGGATTTCTTGTGACAATTCTCTAGGTCACATCATGTTTGACTACCCGCTTGCCTTGTCATATGCTATGCATGAGATCAACCACATGTCTTATTTGCAATCTCTTCGTAGTGACTATGCATGTGCCATTAAAATTAACGCAATTGGCACATATGGCATAGATGACAAGCCCATGGTTATTGGCATTTGTTTTTCTTGTGATGATATTGATATGCTCCCTTTGCATCATTTATCTCATATGCCATGCTATGACCACTTAGCTTCGGATATCCATTGCTTTGGATGTTGTCCATTTTCTCCATATGATGTTTCCAACATTGCTCATGAGGAGACCCCCATAGTTTCCTCATACATTTTAGGAGATTTTGATCACTCCCATCCATTTCATGATCCTCATACTTATGTGCACAATATGCTCCCCATGAATAAACATGATATTTATGTGCCATATATTTGTATGCTCAATTTGCATCCCCATCGTGTTATACACAACAACTATTCTTTCATGATGGATGACATGTTCTTATACCATGCATTAAATTTCTTTGAGCGATGCTTATCTTGTGCTAACTTCCACGTGCAAATACACATCATGATGGACGATGTGTACATTTACCACACGCACAATTTCTTTGGTTTGTGTCTCTTTTGTGTAGGTACCCATGAATACTTGTCAACCTCGCAATCCCACGAGTTGACAAAACGAGCTCTAGAGAGCAATGATGACTTGGTATCCCATGGAGTGTCTTTCCCACCGCTCTCTTCGCGCAAAGACTTCGCGCATTTCTTCTACATGGCCCTCACTTGGCTATGGGTTGTTGTCCATTATATATCCTTTGCCCATCTTGCCATGTTCACTTTGCAAGATATGCTCATTCCTATGATTTTGCCATGCATTTGTGACCCATGCTTTGCATTACACATGATGATTGGTTCTCATACTTGTATGTGTATTTGCAAGCTTGGTGGAGATATTGCTTGTTATTGCCATGTTTGCTTTGTGCCCCATGCCTATGATGATACTATGATCTTGCTTTGTGCTCATGCTTCTAATATGTCATGTGCATTGTCTATGCCTACTATTTGCTCACATGACATGATTGCCATGATTTCCTCTAGTATGTTGCATCTTCGCACTACTAGTTTGCACGACTTGATCTCTATGCTTGCTTATGTTGCATCACCGATGACTCAAACTTGCTCACTTCATGCGGTTGATGACAACCATCTACATGCTTTGCATGACATGATTGTTATTGCTTCTTGTCATATATCTCCATGTGCTGCCTCTCTCATGTTAGACAATTTGCCATGTATTGAGTGCAACAATGATTCTAATCTTGCTCATGAGATTGCCCCCATAGCATTCTCGCCTATATTTGGAGATTTTGACATTTTTCTTGTGAAGCATGATTGTCTTGACTCTTTGCACCATATAACTAGTGCCATGAATATAGCCATTGTTGCATCATATTATTCATGCACTTGTGCTACTAATGGTTATGTGCAAGAGAGGAGAACCATCATGGTGGATGATGTGTTTATCTACCATGCGCATACGTTCTTTGTTTTGTTGTGTGCATGTGTAGGATACTTGGACTTCATCTCGACTTCCACTTCACGTGAGTTGACCGTTCGAGCTCTTGAGAGCGAACCACCTTCTACCACGACGATTCTACATCGCACTTGCTTGTACTTCGGCATTGTGAAGGACGCACAAGGACATCCTTTCAAGGTGATATCCTTCTCTTTTGAGAACCCCCAAACCATGAGCATGGATATTATGGATCATACTACTTGTGTTGCTTTCCCCATGAGACTTATTATTCATCTTGGACCACTTGATTGAACACTTGTTAGAGATCTTGCTTTGACTTGTCATTTTCACCATTCCATGCATCATGATATATATGCCTTGTGTGTTGCATCCAATTCTTGGATTACTTTCTCCTCCCATATGTTTGGTTGCAACAATGTCATCACTTCACATATGCCATGTCCCATTGATTGCTACATGCTTGCCTTGATTGCCTCACACAAGATGAACAATTGCTCTTTCTATTGTGTTGAGTGCCACACGATATTCACTACACCCAATACACATTATGCTTGGATTGTCTTGCACTTGACCCATGTGTTTAGACACTTCATTTTATTTGGTGTTGTGAATGATTCCTATGCCTACCATAGACCTTTCATTGAGCAATTTGTGAATGCTTGCTATGAACTTGAGGTAGATGCTTCTACTCTTGTCACACATATTTGCATCACTACCTCACATTCACATGCTTGTCCCCATGATTTCTTCGCTTGTGCTCGATTGATATGCTTACATGCCATGTCACAATCCTTTGTTACACCATATGCTTTACATGATGACGACACTTGTTTGGTGAATAACCTCTTGAATGCTTGGTTTTGCACTAATGCTAACCACATTTATTTTTCCAAGTGTTTGTTGTCCTTACTCCTTTTGCAGGAATCACGAGATGGTGCGACATTGGGGAGTGCCCATTTCGAGCTTCAAGATGACAAGAACTTGGTGAACATCCACTTCTACACGGCGAAGCCATCTCTTTCCCATGGTGATTTGGTTTTCGATCCGAGGTCGGATCTTTCCCAAGGGAGGGGAGATGATGCGGAGCATCCCACGGACATCACCATGTCAAGAGTCTGTTTGGCAAGTGACACGTTCGACATCCACTTCACATACACAAAGGTGAATCATCTCCTTTACGCGTGTTCACTTGACCCCTTCGAGGATGGTATACTACTTGACACTCCACTCGTGTGCATGCATAGGTATTGTCGGAACACTATAGACGATGATGAGGAGTGCGAGCGCAAGTGTACGACTACACCGTCCGTGAGGGAAGCGTGGAAACGAAGACGCAAGAAGAAGAGCTGCCAAAGAAGCTCCAGCGAGCGGACGTCTGGACAACACCGGACGACCGGCCCCTCCCAGCGAGCGGACGTCCGGCCCCCACCGGACGACCAGCCCATCCACACCCGAGACCATTTAGTGGAGGACTGACGACACCGGATGACCGGCGACCGGACGATCGCCAGCTACCGGATGTCCGGTGCCACCTCAACCGAGCCAAAGTGAGCGGAAGTACGATGACTACCGGACGTCCGGAAGCCCATGAGCCACCGGACGACCGGTCCCCAGCAGACGTCCGGTACCTATCTACGTACAGAGATCGGGCCCGAGGCCCATGTGTCCCTCCCCCCCTTACCCCTTCGTGGACCTAGACTATATATACTCCACCACCTCCTCCTAGTTAGGGTTAGCATTGGTTTAGCTCATATTTAGAGATAGAGCATTGCTCATCCACATCGGATCTACTCCACGAGAGAGACTGTGGCCCCTCTTCGGAGAAGATCCCTTTGGATTCAAGACCTCCTTGCGGAGAAGATCATCAAGACCCCCTCTTGGGCAGCCCCATCAAGACCTCCTCACGGAGAAGACCGTTACCTCTTGTATCGTCCGTTGTTTACTTTGGATCTTGTATCTCCCTTTGTGTTCGTGGATCTAGCGCATGTCCGATCATACTTGTTGGTTTGAGTATTCTCTTGTGTTCCCCTTGTGATTTTCCCCTCATTTCCCTCCTCGTGTTCTTCGTGTTCATTGTGCGATCCGCTCCTTTCGTGAAAGATCGTCCGATTAGGGTTCCTACCCTACATCACAATACGTGTCGTTTCCCTTTCTATAACTGGGATCGAGCACCGCAAGATTGAACCCAAAGCTAAGCACTTCTCCCATTGCAAGAAAGATCAATCTAGTAGGCCAAACCAAACTGATAATTCGAAGAGACTTGCAAAGATAACCAATCATACATAAAAGAATTCAGAGAAGATTGAAATATTGTTCATAGATAGACTTGATCATAAACCCACAATTCATCAGGTCTCGACAAACACACCACAAAAGAAGATTACATCAAATAGATCTCTAAGAGAATCGAGGAGAACTTTGTATTGAGATCCAAAGAGAGAGAAGAAGCCATCTAGCTAATAACTATGGACCCAAAGGTCTGAGGAAAACTACTCACACATCATCCGAGGGGCCATGGAGTTGATGTAGAGGCCCTCCATGATCAATGCCCCCTACGGTGGAGCTCCGGAAAAGCCCCAAAGATGGGATCTCTTGGGTACAGAAGGTTGCGGCGGTGGAAATAGGGTTTCGTGGTGCTCCTGGATGTTTTTGGGGTATGTGAATATATGTAGGAGGAAGAAGTAGGTCGGTTGAGCCACGAGGGGCCCACGAGGGTGGAGGTCGCGCCCAGGGGGGTAGGCGCGCCCCCTGCCTCGTGGCCGCCTTGTTGGTTGCTTGACGTCCACTCCAAGTCCTCTGGATCACGTTTGTTCCAAAAATCACGCTCCCGAAGGTTTCATTCCGTTTGGACTCCATTTGATATTCCTTTTCTGCAAAACACTGAAATAGGCAAAAAACAAAAATTTGGGCTGGGCCTCCAGTTAATAGGTTAGTCCCAAAAATAATATGAAAGTGTAAAATAAAGCCCATTAACATCCAAAACAGATAATATAATAGCATGGAACAATCAAAAATTATAGATACGTTGGAGACGTATCACCGACGTAGAATGTAAAGCAAATGGAAAGGAAATCGCAGAATTTCAAAGCAAATATTACAAGACATATTGTTCTCCTGAAACTAAACGCGAGTTTAACGCCTCCACGAGGCATGGTGCCTATTGCAGAAACTAAACAGGAAAGGAGCCGCCAGCAAGTCATCCCTTCACCCCTGGACACCGCCGTCGCCTGCAAGGGATGCTTCTTCTTCAACGGTGTTTCCTTCACCTGTACCACCAGCCGGAGTTGCAGGATCAGTAGCACCGCCAGTCGGGGGCGCGGGAGCGAAGGCGCGGAACTTCTTCAGCGGGGCCTCCACCCGACCCTTCACATCTGCAGTAGCGGCCGTGCAATGCTCATCATCCACAGGCTCTAGCAGCTCGTCAAGGAGGGTGGCAGTATTGCGAAGATGGAGGTGGCTGAAGACGCGCGTCAACGCGGCTGAGGAAAGAATGCGGGCTTCTTCCTCTGCCATGGGGACGATACCGCTCACAACGTCCTCAAAGCGCATCAACCAGATAAGGAAGCAGCTGGGCGGGGCCCTCGTCGCCGGCGGCCAGCGGCTCCTCCAAGCCCTTCTCATAGAGTGACCGAAGTGTCGTCCGCGACCTCTCCTCAAGGAGCTTGAAGGTCGCGCGGTCCTCAGCCAGGACCTTCGCCTTGGCTTCAAGCTCGGCCTTCTCCGCCTTCAGCTTTTGCTCCAGCTCCTCCAGCCGGCTGCGCTCCGTGGCCTGCGCCTTCGCCAACTGCTCCAGCTCGGCATCGCGATCCCTATCGGTGTCCTCTCGAGCCTTCATCTTCTACTCCTCCGCCTTGCGGCCTCGGGCTTCTTTCACGCGCTCCCTCCACATGGACTACAGCTCGGGATCCAGCGACCGGCAGCGGTCCTGGGCGGCCCCGGCATCCTTCAACGCCACCTCACGAGCGTTCACAGCTTGGGCAACAACCTCCCTGTCCTTCTCGCACAACAGCCTGGCTCAACGTCGCCCGGACAGACACATCGGAGTGAAGCCAACCAGAGACCAACTCCAGGCGACTATCGGTGCCTTGAAGGGTCATCACAGAAAGAGCACGCTCTAGAACGTCAGGGGAGGCCGAAGGATCCGGAGATAGCAGTGCGGCAGAAGGGGGAGGAGGCGACATCGTCACCATAGCCTAGGAGGACGGAGGCTCCTGAGCTTTGGGGATCTCGGCGACCGAGCCAGGCGTTGGCACATCTGGAGCCAGCGGGGCCACGGGGGCTGACTCCTCCCGAGGACGCTCCCCCAAACCTTGCGAGGATGATCGGGCCGGAGAAGCGCGAGCGCCATTGCTGCCCTTATCCATGGAGAGGGGTGCGGCCATCGTAGGTGATCTGGTCTCGAGCAGCGCCACCTCGTTCTCCTCTTCGCGGCGTCGGCCTAATTGCACAACGGAGAAGCGTCAAGGGTAAGCAGCAGAAGCAAGAACAAAACAGGACAAGAACACTTACTGGTCTACCGCGGTGTAGTCCCTCCACTTCGTAAGCTTAAAGCCCTAGAGCCTCGCAGCCTGAGGCGCAGGCGCGCGCACTCCAAGAGCGGAAGAGGGGCAGCGGATGGGCCAGAAGCAACTCTAGGCAAAGTCAGAGCAGGAGCGTCATCTTGGGAGATCAGCGCGGACCTGCCCCTCGTAGGAACCACGGACGGCTCCTCTCTTTCCAGGAGGACGCCAGCCTCGTCATTGTCATCAAGCAGGGCACTACCAGCTCCTCTTTAGACAAGGCCTCCGGACTCAAGCGAAGCTTGTCTTCTCCGCCCCCAAGCGTTCACAAGGGCGCGCACGCGCATCAGGAATTCTCTTGGGAGCATGGCCCCCGTCAGCTTCGCCGCCTTCGCGTTGCCCGGCCTCAGGTCGGTGGTCATCTTCCCCAGCATCGACTTCGCCCGATCGTCATTAAGCCTCGCGCGGGACCACCCCTCGTCATATTGGGGCATCTCCTTCGCCAGCTTCAACCACGGGTGGACACACTTGGCATCCAACATGACCCACTTTCTCCTGAAGCCATCGGCCTTCTTTCCGGCCTTCGAGATCGTGTTGGCCTTGCCGTCTGCGACGAAGTTGGCACACCCAGAGGTGTGACTGTTGTTGATTCAGAGAAAGAAGAAGTGGCGCAGCAGTGCCACGGACGGCATCACCCCGACATATGCCTCACAGTAGAAGGCACAGATCGACAAGAGAATAATGGAGTTGGGATGGAGATGGAGGGCCTGCAACCTGTAATGACGGAGGATGGCATAGATGAAGTCGGAGAAGGGGGGAACCAGGCCCGCGACGACGCTGCTCATAAAGAAGGGGTAGAAGGAGATCTTCGAAGCCTCCCGCATGGCGGAGCTAGCCCGGAGCTCGGCCTTCCCCTTCTTGTTGTTTTCCCCCCGCCGTCAGCAGGAGCGTGGCGACGAGGTTCTTTTCTGAGACATTGGGCGCGTCCAGAGCCGGCTCGTAGCTGGCAGGCGGCGAAACGGCCCTGGCCTTTCGGGACGCCATTGGTCGGAAGCTCGGAAGGGGATTGAAGTAGATCTGGAGATTTCAGAAGCAAGGAGCGAGAGAGGGGATCTGGAGCAAGACGAAGGAAAGCAATGAAAGCAAGCGTTGCCCGCGCCAGCCGTTTTGTCAGGCGGCAGTTGCCGAGGCAGCATGGGGAAGCGGAGACACCCATGTCCAATCAATCGCCACACATCAAGCGGGGCCGCAGGTTGCTGGGGCCCGCGGCGCTCCACACTTGCCCCTTGGCTTCACCTCGAAGCCAAGTCCGAGCGCTCCTTGGGCCCGGGGGCTACTGTCGGCGTCCTGGGAATGGGGGTCCCCAGACTTGCCTGCCTACGGCCCACAGCGTGGCTCCACCAGCGGCCCTGTACGGCCCATCTTCACCAGCAAACACTCAAGACCCTCGCGAGGGGCCAAGCCTCGCGAGGCGGACCACACAAGACCTCCTCGGGGGCAGCTTCACCAGGCCGGCTCGCAAGGGGTGGAGAGATCAAGGAGAGGGACACCTCGCGAGGTCCTTGTGACGTAAGCCGTGACGACCAAGGCCAGGCGGGTGCCAGTGCGCACAGTGTCCTCATTTCCTCTTTGGAGATAAAGAGGCAAGCGCGGGCGAGGAGTCCCGAGGCATCAGGCAAAGGTTTCCATATTGGTGCAACAAGACCAAGACCAGCAGGATGGAGGTCACCGTGGAGCCCAAGACGGCATCACTACCAGAGCCTTTGGCACGCGAAGACCACCTTTAGTCAGGATAACTTGTACTAGTTGTCTCCCTTTGAATTTGGCCTTTGTGGGACCCCTTCCCACTCAATATTTGGGAAGAGGACCGAGGCCACTATAAATAGGACTAGCCACCACAGTAGGAGGCAACCGATCCAGATCGTCCAGATCATCCTCAACCACACAATCTCACGAAGCATAAGGGCACCTCTCCTGAGGAGGCTATTATTCCCTTGTAACTATTCATCCTCATCCCGAGAGCCAATCCACCACACCACACTGGAGTAGGGTATTACACCACATCGGTGGCCCGAACCAGTATAAACTCTTGTGTCTCTTGTTTTTTGGGTTCGTCGAGCTAGGTCGTGAGATCATGATGTGCGCGAGCTAGAGGGAGGAGAGATCTTCATGCGCACCCGAGTGTTCGAACCTCAAGGGTTCTGCCGGAACCCGAAATCCGACAATGACATCATCCGCCAGCATGACGGCTCATCGGAGTCGGAGAGGAGCCCCGTCTGGAACATGTCTCCGACCAGGACCTCAAGCTGGCCCATGGTGGGTGCCAACTATTATGGTGGGAGCACGGTAGATGCCAAGGAATGGCTAAAGAGAGGAGGAAGCTCGAGGGCACTGGTGGGCTCCAGAGGCGAGGTCGGCATGAGCGAGCATGGGACGCAAGACATACCCAGGTTCGGGGCCCTCCGGAAAGATAACACCCCTAGTCCTGCCGAGTGTGGTTTATATGTAACAGTACCGAGTTGCTCCTAGAGCTGTATGGAGGAAGAAGGAAGGCATGCCAAGGCTTAGGCTGCTTCCTCTCCTAGTGTGTGTGGCTATCATTCTCATCGTGCCTGTATGCATGAGGGATCCTGGGGGTTTTATAGGTCAACCCCCTAGGGGTACAAAGGTAATGCTACAAGGTCATGGGGCCGGGTTGGCATCGTCCGGGAAGCCGACGCTGGCACCCGCCTAGTGTTAGGGCTCGCCGGGTTCTCCGGGTGCGGGCCCCGTGTGCCTAGGGGCACTGTTTGCCATTTTGTCGATCGTCACGGAGTGGCCAGGCTGAGTCCGCTACAGTGGCGCACCGTAAGGTCGCCGCTTGCTGGCGTCAGCAGTGATGACGGGTGCACTGTAGCCACGCTAGCCCTGGTCAGCAGGTAGGTGGGGCACTGTTGCCACGCCTCGGCTGACCAAAGGCATGGGCGGGGCACTGTTGCCTTGCTCATCCTTGAATGGAGACTCGTCCCATCATATGGCTGGGATGGGACGAGAGCTGACCCCTGGCCGGGTTGAGGAACACGCCAAAGGGGGAGCTGGCTTGTTGGAGAAGTCTTGGTATGCCGGGTTCGGCCGTCTCATGCCAGCCGTTGGGGCCGGGTTGAGGAGTTCGGCCGGGACGAAGAGTCTTGTAACACCCACGAGCGGCTATATCTCCCACGTGTCGGAGCATGACTTAGCGGCATAACCGCATATTAGGCATGTCGCAAGAGGGGTAATCTTTACCCATCCCATGTACTAAAATAGAAAGGGATAAAGAATTGGCTTACAATCGCCACTTCACATAATACATAAATATAGCATTACATCATCCAGAATATAATCAAGGTCTGACTACGGAACCAAATAAAGAAAGACAACCCCTAATGCATAGATCCCCGATCGCCCCGACTGGGCTCCACTACTGATCAACTGGAAACGAAACAACACAATGAACACGATCTTCATCGAGCTCCCACTTAAGCTCGGTTGCGCCACCTGCACGGTTATCATCGGCACCTGCAACTGTTTGAAGTAATCTGTGAGTCACGGGGACTCAGCAATCTCACACCCTCGCGATCAAGACTATTTAAGCTTATGGGTAGGAAAAGGTAGTGAGGTGGAGCTGCAGCAAGCACTAGCATATATGGTGGCTAACTTACTCAAATGAGAGCGAGAAGAGAAGGCAAAGCATGGTCGAGAAGCTACAAAGATCAAGAAGTGATCCTTAAACTACTTACGTTCAAGCGTAACACAAGAACCGTGTTCACTTCCCAGACTCCACTGGAAAGAGACCATCACGGCTACACACGCTGTTGATGCATTTTAATTAAGTTAAGTGTTAGGTTCTGTACAACCGGACATTAACAAATTCCCATCTTCCCACAACCGTGGGCACGGCTTTCGAAAGTTCAAAACCCTGCAGGGGTGTCCCAACTTGGCCCATCACAAGCTCTCACGGTCAACGAAGGATATTCCTTCTCCCAGGAAGACCCGATCAGACTCGGAATTCCGGTTACCAGACATTTCGACAACGGTAAAACAAGACCAGCAAAGCCGCCCGAATGTGCCGACAAATCCCGATAGGAGCTGCACATATCTCGTTCTCAGGGCACACCAGATGAGCAAGACGTCGGGTTGGCATAGACCCTGGTTGCCCAGGGGGCGCCAGACATCGCTTAGGTTGGACCAACACTTGGAGAAGCACTGGCCCGAGGGTTTAAAATAAAGGTGACCCTTGAGTCTGCAAGACCCAAGGGAAAAAGGCTTAGGTGGCAAATGGTAAAACCAAGGTTGGGCCTTGCTGGAGGAGTTTTATTCAAGGCGAACTGTCAAGGGGTTCCCACTATAACCCAACCGCGTAAGGAACGCAAAATCAAGGAACATAACACCGGTATGACAGAAACTAGGGCGGCAAGAGTGGAAAAAAACACCAGGCATAAGGCCGAGCCTTCCACCCTTTACCAAGTATATAGATGCATTAATTAAATAAGAGATATTATGATATCCCAAACAAAATCCATGTTCCAACATGGAACAAACTCCATCTTCACCTGCAACTAGCAACGCTATAAGAGGGGTTGAGCATAGCGGTAACATAGCCAAACAACGGTTTGCTAGGAAAGGTGGGTTAGAGGCTTGACATGGAAATATGGAAGGCATGATATAGCAAGTGGTAGGTATCGCGGCATAGCAAAAGAGCGAACAACTAGCAAGCAAAGATAGAAGTGATTTCGAGGGTATGGTCATCTTGCCTGAGATCCCACAAGGAAGAAGAATGAGTCCATGAAGAAGACAAACGGACGTAGTCGAACGAATCCTCACAACTCCGAAATGAAACCGAAGCTAACGAGAGAAGCAACCCAGAAAGAAGCAAGCAACATAGTAAACAACCAGCACATAATCATGGCATGATGCACAACCAAGTATGATGCATGTCCGGTCTAATGAGGCATGGCATGGCAAAGTGCACAAACAACACTACAAGTCAAGTGGAGCTCGATATGCAACGAGTTGCATATTGACGGAACACCACATTCAAGTTATTTAGTTCGATCTCGTTTATGTACCCAACAATATTAAATGTTGATTAACATGGCAAGAGGTGAAGCAAAAGATAACTACCTATGTAGGCAAATTTAAATGAGGCCGGAACAACAAACAACAAGTCCGTAAAATCCTCATGTGCATATTTATGGATTTGGTATTGTTCTGCCCTAAACACAATTTTAGAGTTTTTAAACATGCAAGATGAGTGCACCATGTTAAACTAGGCATTTTTATACCCCATTTACATATAAATTTTGTTAGGTTTGGAGCTACGGTTATTTAGTTATGAAATAAACCATTTTAGCATGTTATTTAAGCAAATTAAAGCAAACATCATTTTAAGCACTTTAAACATAGATGAAAGTTGCAAATTATTAATATACACAAAATTTTAAGCAAGTTTCATATATGATTTGTTTTAATATGATGCACCATTTGTGAGTAATTAAATGCATGAATATGAAGGACTTTTCTGTAAAACAGGTTTCTCTGGATTAATAGGTAAAATTGCAGACAGGGAAAAAAACTACACTGGGCCGAAACTTAATGGCCCAACAGTGCACAGGGGCTGGAGGGGGGGCTTCTCACATTGGGCCTCATGGGCCGGTCGGTGAAGCAGCAGGCCAGCGGGAAGCTGGGCTAGGTGCTGCGCTGGTCTCGCAGTCAGATCGAAGTGAGGCAGGGTGTGGTCAACGCGAGGGACTGAACCGGGCGAGCCATTGTTCTTCTCGTTCCTGAACTCTGAAGGACAGAAACCACAGCGGTACGAGAGGTTCAGAGCGGCAGCGGCAGCGGATTCAGGAGGATGGGGACGTCGGGCACTGGAACGGGTCTACGCAGGGGGGCAGCAACGCTCGCTCGAGCCGGATGAAGCAGAGGCGACGGCAAGGGACTTGGTGCGGGCTCGTGGGGCTCCGGTAGTAGGGAGGCGCGTCCATGGCAAGGCAGGGGCGTGTCGTCCTCCCCGTAGAACAAAGCAGAGGAGGGGGCTGTCTCGAGCAGCAGCGGGCTCCAGGGAAGGCCGGCAAGGTGCAGACGGGGCGGATCCGGCTGGCCGGCGCCGAATCCGGGCAACGGCGGCGCGGGTGGAGCTTAGGGGCGGCGTTGGGGACGAGCTCGAGGCCGGCCATGGCGTCGGGCGCCGTGCTCCTGATTCCCTGCAGGCAGACGAGGACGGGAGAGCGAGGTGGGCACGGGGAAGGAGAAAATGGGAGGAGACGACCGAGGATAAGGGAGATGAGGCCGGCCTAGGGGTGTTGGTCACCGGCGGCGATGTCTGGTTGATGGAGAGACGGAGGGATTGAGTCTTGCGGGAGAGGGCCAAGTGGATCGACGTCCAAATCGGGAGAGAAGCGGGCTGTAGGTTGATTCGGTGGCGCTGAAAACAAGGGGAAGATGGCAGCAGATTCGAGGAGGGGGAAGGCTATAGGTGGCGGCGGCTAGAGGGGACAAATCTCCTATAATTTCGGGTTTGGTCTAAAAATAGACAAGGAGGTCTATATATAGCAAAACAAATCATTTTAGGGCGGTTAGGTCCCTCTGATCCTAATCGGACGGTCCGAGAAAAATAGGTTAGGAGACTCCAACGAGAAAACGATGATACTTTATAGATGTTTGGGGATGATCCGGATCCAACGGTAACGACTGTTCGGGTCGGGTTCGGGTAAATTTCGGACACGCGCGAGGGGTTGATGCACTGTGCGAAGAGGGGGTAGGCTGGGCCTAGGCTGTGTAGGAGAGGTCTCAGGTTTCCGGAAATGCAGGCCGGGAAGGTTTCCGGAGACCGAAAACGTCCGACGTTAGACCGGCTATATTGCCGCTATAGCTATCTGTTGGGGCACCAAACGAACTCCGAATGCGATGAAACTTGCCAGGCGGTCTACTGACAACAAAACAACACCGCATGCCAACTTTCATCCCATTCCGAGAACATTTTTCTGGCCATTTATAAAATAATATTCGAACGTGCCGCGGGCGCGTGCAAGTGTGTCTGGGCTCAGAACGGACAAAGGAGAGAACAAGGAGACCAGGACGGATGCAAGTTTTGAAAAACATGATGATGCAATGCGGATGATGACATGGCAAGATGCAACACGCAAGCAAATGACTTGGCAACAACAACGAATAACTGGAAGACACCTAGCGCAACGGTCTCAGGGCGTTACAACACTCCACCACTATGAGAGGATCTCGTCCCGAGATCTAGGATGGCACTAGAGGGAAACGGAAGAGGAAGAAAAGAGGTAAAAACTAAGTTGCTTCTTTGACAAACGAGTGAAACCATGAGCCTTGAGAGGTTAAATAATTTGAAAGACGAATACAACGGAGATGAACGAAGTTGAAAACACTCTGTTACAAAAGAGGAACAAGGAACATTACTAGAACCTTGTAGGTTGAAAGACATAAGAAAAGGGGTACAATATACAAGAAGTACACGCAAGCACTCCGGTAGAAACGATAAGGATAAACAACGACAACACTCCAGTTGGAAATGGATGGCAATGATATGAACTTGGCAAAATGAAAGCACTTGGATGAGAATCCGGTCAGAAGAGGAATGATAGCCACAACACTCCGGTTAAAACACGATAGAGAAGGAATAAGGATGATAAAATTTGGACAGCACTCCGACTAAAAATGGAAGGGATAGAACATGACAAGATGAGAGGATACTTGATGAAAATCAACAACAGACTGCCTCCGGAACTATTGAAAGAATGGCACAAGGGGTAAGAACGAATTCAGACAACACTCCATTTGAGAAGGGAGGTAAAACTTGATAAGATGAGAGAGCTCGAATGAAAACATGACACTCTAGTTAAACGGATAAGCAAGGAAAAAAACATGATCTTGACAAAACAAGATGATGGGTCGAAGAGAGCAACATCACAATGCCTCCGAAAGAAGAAAGAATATAGATCGTTGAAATGAAAGGATGGAGAAGAAAAAGGCCAACTTATGCCACAAATTGAGCTTGGAGATCACCCTTCCAAGAAAGTTATAACGGAGTTGTTGGAAAACCAACAACGAAAAGGATAAGCTTGTTGTGGGCTTACGGAAAACATCTCAAAATCATGAGGTGACAACTTGCCACTCACGGAAAAGATTTGATTGGGAGCTAGAAAAGGATAGAAATCTTCTTCCACCGAGGTGATAAGGATAAAACTTGGATCATGGATAATCACCACATAGAGCAACATTCCCAATGGAAGGCTTTAGGTGAAATTTATACCAAGATAACTCCATGGAAGAAAGTGATGGGTTTAAATACCTCATTCTTGTGAATGAAGAATGATATATTACCACCTCAAAAGATAAGGGAGAACAATTGCACTCTGGATTACAAGATGAAGAAAACTTGAGCTCCTCTGAAAAGAATCTTGATGAACGCTTCGAGAAGGAATTAAATCCTTGATGAACCATCATGTAGAGCCTCCATGAAGGACTCCGGTAACAAAAGAATGATCAAAGGAAATGAAGGATAAAGAGAAAAAGATCGAAGCCTTGCAATGGTTAGATGAAGCTTCGCGATGAGATAATGCGGAAAACCTGGAACTCCGGAAAAGAAAGATGACCAAATTAAATCAAGAATTTTGATGAACCTCCGGGATAAGGAATTAATCACTTGGATGAAACACGAATAAGAATTATGTTATGCGTGTCCTTCACCAATTTAGATTGATGACAAGCAACGGATTTGGCATACTACTTATTCTCATAGAAAGGATTAAGATAGATATAGTGCCAACTTGAGAAAGTCTTCAACGAACCACCGGTAGAATTTGGAAAGCACGAATGCATTGATATGATAAACGAAGGAAGAAGAATCTTGGAAGAACCACCATAAGAATTGAACAAGGAAATAGCAAAAGCACAAATCACCGGAAAGAATTGGAAAACAAATGAAGATACTTGAGGGAATTTAGATACATGAGAACGAATAGATCACAAGCTGATTAGGGAATGCTTGAGCGATGCACCGGTAAGATTTGGGGAATGATAGCTAAAAGCTGAGAATGAATAAATCTTCTGAAATGATGGGCTTCAGATGCTCAAACTGAAAAGACTCCTGAATTGCTCCAGATGGGTGAAAAGAATTGTCACCATTGAAAACAATTATCAGAGGATAGTAGAGAATGGAGCAAGATTTAAGAGAAACTCTTCTTCTATCTTCAAAAATCCAAGAATGACGACGAGAAACACCACCATGAATTGTTTAGGCACTCCAGAATGAATAATGGAAAGGTTGAGCCAACGATGAAAAGAATTTGACAGATCTTGGAGAAAGGAATTTGACTGATGATAACTCATTCTTACGTCAAACTTTGAAATGAATTTGAAAAGCTCCGGGAAAATTAGAAGAGTTAGTAAGATCCTGGGAAAAGACCTATGGGTTAGGGCCCACTCAAAAGATACACCGTTGAAGGATTATTTGAAAAGAGAGATTGCACCGGTTGAATTAAATGGCTTGAATGAGATACCAATCTCGAAAGAGCTTGAACGAATGCAGAGTGGAAACACGAGTCTTCGAGATATCTTCAGTACTCCGGAACAATTGAATAGCAAGCGGGGAATGATTATGAGGTGCACTGGTATGGGAAAAAAATTGAAACGAGGAAAAAGGATATGATTAACAAAGCTTGAATTGAATCCACCAGAGGAGAAAAGAGAACAAGAATGATAAACTTGAAGCTCTGTTAGAATCTTCGTGAGAATCACCGGATAAGAACATTGACTAAAAAGAATGAAGATACTTCACATGAATAAAATGGATACTTGATTAAGAAATCTGAGTCCTTGAAGAAAAGGGGGGTGGGTGGGTGGGAAAACAAAGGCGACTTGGGGACAGATGAAACGAACAACGTTGGGAAAGCCGAGAGGTGATCTTGTGGATGTTGAAATGATCGGATCCACTTGAAGAGAAACACGCCGGTTGAAAAAGGATTGACATGACAATCTCGATGATCGAAAAGGATTGGTATTCACATAGGAGTATGAGAACACCGCTCAGGAAAGGTATGGAATCAACACTTGTCTTCGAAGCAACTCGAATACCACAACTCAAAACAAAACAAAGGATTGGCTTGCAGAATAAGCTGGAACAAACATATGATAAAGATTTCGTCCGAAGTTTTTGTGGTGGGGCCCACACAGGATCGATCGTACAGCACCATCATGTACAAGGCAGTGCATATGACATACGAAGCGTCCCCGAGTCAGCATAGCCAAGGACTCTTTAAGACATAACGAGACCACTGTAAAACCAACCGTGGATAGGTGGGCCACTAGACGTCGAACCCCAATTTCATATCATACATCTGTCGAAAAGATATCCTAGGAGCTACTTGAATTCCCACTTATAAACTCTCGAAACTTTCTGGTTATGCAATCGGGTATTGGGGATACAGGGGAAGCATAATATCTCACCAAAAACTAGCAAATCCTACATCCAGCTATATCCATCCTTCAACACATAATCAAGAAACCTTCGGAAATCATTTACCTCAACCTTCAAAAAGCATCCGTTATACGAGTTATGGCAATACTCCCGAACTCCCACCCCAGTACTGGGTGGCATCGAGGTTATCTCACCAACAACTACATAAAAGAGATTTTCGATGTCGGTGAAACTCAAGTATTCCAGAACTGCAACGATAAAATTGTGATGACAACACCTTGGAGCTCAACTCCCCGGGACACTGCCACAACCCCTAAATGTCAGGAGGCACCAAGAACAATGTTCTCGTCACAAAACCATCGGAACAATTCCAAGATACACGTATGATCCTAAAAAATAATTCGTGAAATTTGAGAAGAGAAGAGTCAAAACTCTACGTCAGGAGGCCTCACCAGAGAGACGAAGGGACTGAGGAGTAAAAAGAATCCTACTCTCCGATATATATAATCCTATAAGACTCAAAACATTTTTCTAGACTCAACAACACCAGCGATTCGATCAAGCAGGGGGCTCCTAAGTCGGGGAAGGCTCTGATACCAACTTGTAACACCCACGATGCGGCTATATCTCCCATGTGTCAGAACACGACTTAGAG
This sequence comes from Triticum dicoccoides, assembly GCF_002162155.2. Taxonomy (NCBI): domain Eukaryota; kingdom Viridiplantae; phylum Streptophyta; class Magnoliopsida; order Poales; family Poaceae; genus Triticum; species Triticum dicoccoides. Next base: position 198,098,643 of record NC_041382.1, read on the forward strand.
GCATAACCGCATAGTAGGCATGTCGCAAGAGGGGTAATCTTTACCCATCCCATGTACTGAAATAGAAAGGGATAAAGAGTTGGATTACAATTGCCACTTCACACAATACATAAATATAGCATTACATCATCCATAATACAATCAAGGTCCGACTATGGAACCAAATAAGAAAGACAACCCCTAATGCATAGATCCCCGATCGCCCCGACTGGGCTCCACTACTGATCAACTAGAAACGAAACAACACAACGAACACGATCTTCATCGAGCTCCCACTTGAGCTCGGTTGCGCCACCTGCATGGTTATCATCGGCACCTGCAACTGTTTGAAGTAATATGTGAGTCACGGGGACTCAGCAATCTCACACCCTCGCGATCAAGACTATTTAAGCTTATGGGTAGGAAAAGGTAGTGAGGTGGAGCTGCAGCAAGCACTAGCATATATGGTGGCTAACTTACACAAATGAGAGCGAGAAGAGAAGGCAAAGCACTGTCGAGAAGCTACAATGATCAAGAAGTAATCCTGAAACTACTTACGTTCAAGCATAACATAAGAGCCGTGTTCACTTCCTGGAATCCACCGGAAAGAGACCATCACGGCTACACACGTTGTTGATGCATTTTAATTAAGTTAAGTGCCAGGTTCTCTACAACCGGAAATTAACATATTCCCATCTGCCCATAACCACGGGCACGGCTTTCGAAAGTTCAAAACCCTGCAGGGGTATCCCAACTTAGCCCATCACAAGCTCTCACGGTCAATGAAGGATATTCCTTCTCCCAGGAAGACCCGATCAGACTCGGAATCCCAGTTACAAGACATTTCGACAACGGTAAAACAAGACCAGCAAAGCCGCCCGAATGTACTGACAAATCCCGATAGGAGCTGCACATATCTCGTTCTCAGGGCACACCGGATGAGAAAGACGTCGAGTTGGCATAGACCCTGGTTGCCTAGGGGGCGCCGGACATCGCTCAAGTTGGACCAACACTTAGAGAAGCACTGGTCCGGGGGTTTAAAATAAAGATGACCCTTCAGTCTGCAGAACCCAAGGGAAAAGGGCTTAGGTGGCAAATGGTAAAACCAAGGTTGGGCCTTGCTGGAGGATTTTTATTCAAGGCGAACTGTCAAGGGGTTCCCATTATAACCCAACTGCGTAAGGAACGCTCAATCAAGGAACATAACACCATTATGATGGAAAGTAGGGCGGCAAGAGTGGAACAAAACACCAGGCATAAGGACGAGCCTTCCACCGTTTACCAAGTATATAGATGCATTAATTAAATAAGAGATATTGTGATATGCCAAACAAAATCCATGTTCCAACATGGAACGAACTCCATCTTCACCTGCAACTAGCAACGCTATAAGAGGGGCTGAGCAAAGCGGTAACATAGCCAAACAACGGTTTGCTAGGAAAGGTGGGTTAGAGGCTTGACATGGCAATATGGAAGGCATGATATAGCAAGTGGTAGGTATCGCGACATAGAAAAAGAGCGAAAAACTAGCAAGCAAAGATAGAAGTGATTTCGAGGGTATGGTCATCTTGCCTGAGATCCCGCAAGGAAGAAGAACGAGCCCATGAAGAAGACAAACGGACGTAGTCGAACGAATCCTCACAACTCCGAAACGGAACCAAAGCTAACGAGAGAAGCAACCCGGAAAGAAGCAAGCAACATAGTAAACAACCATCACATAATCATGGCATGATGCACAACCAAGTATGATGCATGTCCAGTTTAATGAGGCATGGCATGGCAAAGTGCAGAAACTACACTACAAGTTAAGTGGAGCTCAATATGCAACAAGTTGCATATTGACGGAACACCACATTCAAGTTATTTAGTTCGATCTCGTTTATGTACCCAACAATATTAAATGTTGATTAACATGGCAAGAGGTGAAGCAAAAGATAACTACCTATCTATGCAAATTTAAATGAGGCCGGAACAACAAACAACAAGTCCATAAAATCCTCATGTGCATATTTATGGATTTGGTACTGTTCTTCCCTAAACACAATTTTAGAGTTGTTAAACATGCAAGATGAGTGCACCATGTTAAACTAGGCATTTTTCTACCCCATTTACATATAAAGTTTGTTAGGTTTGGAGCTACGGTTATTTAGTTATGAAATAAACCATTTTAGCATGTTATTTAAGCAAATTAAAGCAAACATCATTTTAAGCATTTTTAACATAGATGAAAGTTGCAAATTATTAATATACACAAAATTTGAAGCAAGTTTCATATATGATTTGTTTTAATATGATGCACCATTTGTGAGTAATTAAATGCATGAATATGAAGGACTTTTTTGTAAAATAGGTTTCTTTGGATTAATAGGTAAAATCACAGACACGGGAAAAAACTACACTGGGCCGAAACTGAATGGCCCAACAGTGCACAGGGGTTGGAGGGGGGCTTCTCACATTGGGCCTCACGGGCCGGTCGGTGAAGCAGCAGGCCAGCGGGAAGCTGGGCTAGGCGATGCACTGGTCTCGTAGTCAGATCGAAGCGAGGCAGGGCGTGGTCAACGCGCGGGACTGAACCGGGCGAGCCGCCGTTCTTCTCATTCCTGAACTTTGAAGGACAGAAACCGCAGCGGGACGAGAGGTTCAGAGCGGCAGCGGCGGCGGCAGCGAATTTAGGATGATGGCAACGTCGGGCGCTGGAACGGGTCTACGCAGGGGCGGCGGCAACGCTCGCTCGAGCCGGATGAAGCAGAGGCGACAGCGAGGGACTTGGTGCGGGTCGTGGGGCTCCTGCAGCAGGGAGGCGCGTCCATGGCGAGGCAGGGGCACGTCGTCCTCCCCGTAGAATGAAGCAGAGGAGGGGGCTGTCTCGAGCGGCAGCAGGCTCCAAGGAAGGCCGGTGAGGTGCAGACGGGGCGGATCCGGCTGGCCGACGCAGGATCCGGGCAACGGCGGCGCGGGTGGAGCTCAGGGGTGGCGTTGGGGACGAGCTCGAGGCCGGCCATGGCATCGGGCGCCGTGCTCCTCGTTCCCTACAGGCAGACAATGACGGGAGAGCGAGGTGAGCACGAGGAAGGAGAAAACGGGAGGAGACGACCGAGGAGAAGGGAGACGAGGTCGGCATGGGGGTGTTGGTCGCCTGTGGCGACTTCCGGTTGATGGAGAGATGGCGGGATTGAGGCTTGCAGGAGAGGGCCAAGTGGATCGACTGCCAGATCGGGAGAGAAGCGGGCTGCAGGTTGATTCGGTGGCACTGAAAACAAGGGGAAGATGGTAGCAGATCCGAGGAGGGGGAAGGCTGTAGGTGGCGGCGGCTAGAGGGGACAAATCTCCTATAATTTAGGGTTTGGTCCTAAAATAGAGAAGGAGGTCTATATATAGCAAAACAAATCATTTTAGGGCGGTTAAGTCCCTCCGATTGTAATTGGACGGTCCGAGAAAAATAGGTTAGGAGACTCCAACGAGAAAACGATGATACTTTATAGATGTTTGGGGATGATCCGGATCCAACGGTGATGACTGTCCGGGTCGGGTTCGGGTAAGTTTCGGACACGCGCGAGGGGTCGATGCACTAGGCAAAGAGGGGGTAGGCTGGGCCTAGGCTATGTAGTAGAGGTCTCAGGTTGAGAAGAGAGAGACGGAAATGCAGCCCGGCAAGGTTTCCGGAGACCGAAAACGTCTGACGTTAGACCGACTATATTGCCGATATAGCTATCCGTTGGGGCACCAAACGAACTCCGAATGCGATGAAACTTGGCAGGCGGTCTATTGACAACAAAGCAACACCGCACGCCAACTTTCATCCCATTACGATGTAACATCCCAAATTTTCAATTTGGAATGTTATACATTAGATCATCAATGCATATCATATTTTATTTGCTTTTGGTTTTGATCCTAGAAATTCTACGCAACTCAATGACCCACGGAGAGAGTTGGGGATTTCGTTATTTTCATATTTGAGTCTTCTCAAATTTTGAGAATAGGATCATTTGATTCTATTTATTTTATCATCAATTATTTCTATTACAAAAATATGAGAGAGGGAATAAAATGACTTTCCCAAAATAAAGAAATATTGAGGATTTAATAATAAAATAAAATATGATTTTATTCCGGAGTTTTTTGGTGTTTTATTTGAATTTAGGAAAAAAATGCATTTTCCAAAATTGCATTTAGGTCCCAAATAAATGTTCACCTTGTGAGGCTTGCTTTTAGAAGCCCGTGAAAATTTATTTCGGAATTTTTGGAGTCCGTTTAGTATTTCTTTTTATTTTTCTTCCGAGCCGAATAATTTTTTGAAAAAATGAAGCGACCTAACGGCCCGTGTCCGACTAGGACTCCGGCCCGGCTAGGCTTTATAAGCCGAGGGGAGGCCCAGCCGAAGCCAGCACCCAGCCCCAGCCAAACCCTAGCGCCACCAGCCGCCCCCAGCGCCCGCCGCCGCCGCCTCGCCGCCGCCCTGCCGCCGCCGCCGCACCGCCGCCCCGCCGACGACGCCGCCGTCGCCGTCGCCGAGGTTCGCCGTCGCCGAGGTTCGCCGAGGTTCGCCGCCGCCTCGTTTTCGCCGGTTTTTTTTAGATTCGGTTTTTTAAAATAGATCGGTTTTCCGGTTTATTTATTTTAGCGAGCGTTCGTCATTTTTCTTTTTCTCAGATTAAATCCGCGATTTTTCTGATCGCGATTCCTGATCCGATTTTCGTTTTAGTATAACTTTTCGCTCGTTTATCGGAATCAGGCGATTCAAGCGCCTAGAGTTTCGTCTCGAAACCCTCTATCCGTTTAACCAACTTAAACAAGATTTTTCCACTGTAAAATTTGCCCTAGATCTAGATTACTAGAACGAAGTTGTTTTCTTTCGCCGTTTGATTTTCGTTGCTTCGTTCGATTTGATTCTTTTGGCCAACCGGAGTTCTTAAGTTGAACCTTCTGGTTAGACCTCTTATTTGAGTTTTACCCGTGCATTAAATGAGTACTTATTGTGTGCTTGTTTGTTTGTCTGCGATAGAATACCCGGAGTGCGCCGCCTATTACTTCGAATCGTTAGGTTCCGCGGATCATCAGCAAGGCAAGTAACACTTTGATCATACTTTTCTACTACCCAGTTTTATTGCATTAGATCAATCCTCACACATTGCATGATTAGGATCTAATTAAATTGTGGGATGGGAAGTAGATGAGGTAGTACCTATTACCTCTTATTATCAAACCTTTGGGAGTTACTTCTACGTTTGCTTATTATGCCATGCTATGCTAGTAGACATGGATTGGCTGAGTGATATCCATGACAGATGTGAGATTTTTAATTAATGGTTTATCTAAGGTGGCAACTTAAACACACATCTGGGTGGATTGAGGCACCTGGGTAATCCAGGATTTGCCTGTTTTGTTTTGGACCGCCACCCAGGCTCAAAGGGATCATGAGACTATTCATACTAGAAACTTCCGTGTGCAGCCACAAGCTATTATGGGCTCTAGCATAGTTGACTAAGTTGTGCGAACTCTTACAGTGGTAGACTAGCAGATGTAGGGGATGTAGGTGGTACGGTCTACCCGATCGTAAGGTGCTAGCGCTTCTGAAAGACTATGTCTCGGTCATCCGTCTTCTCAAACACCATGAAGTGCGAGAAACCAAACGGAGGCGATCGAGTCTTGTGGGGAAAAGTGCGCAAACCTCTGCAGAGTGTAATAAACTAATCATGGTTAGCCGTGTTCCCGGTTATGGACATCTTGAGTATCTAGTACCTGAATTTTCATGTGAATCTCAACATGTTACTCTAAATTAATTTTGTTGGGTTATGCTTAATTGGGATTGAGAATGCTGTCAACCATTCTCAATGTTTAACAACTACCATGATAGTTAAATAAAATTATTCCTTTGAAGTAGGGAAAATTTGGCTTTACGCAAAAACTGTAACCATAGAGCTTTCCACCAGCCAAATATGCATATAGTATAGCTGTTTCATTCCATTACTCTCTATGTGTTACCTTGCCAACATATTCCATGTGCTGACCCGTTTTCGGGCTGCAACGTTAATGTTGCAGACTTTTTAGACAATGATTAAGCTGTTTTAGGTCGTGGTTCTATACTCAGTGATGCCGTTGGAGTTGATGGACTCACTTATCTTCCAAGCCTTCCGCTGTTATCATTATTAGTTGGCCTTACGCCATATTTATTGTAATAAGTTCTCTTTTGAGACACTCAATGTAATAAGTGTGTGATTGCTACTCTACTATAAATCCTCCGAGTACTGTGTGTTGTCACCATTACTGATCCAGGGATGACACCGGAGCATAGAGATCAGACTGTTTGAGGTCTGGTCGCTACAACGAGAACATTTTTCTGGCCACTTATAAAATAATATTCGGACGTGCCGCGGGCACGTGCAAGTGTGTCTGGGCTCAAAATGGACAACGGAGAGAACAAGGAGACCGGGACGGATGCAAGTTTTGAAAAACATGATGATGCAATGCGGATGATGACATGGCAAGATGCAACACGCAAGCAAATGACATGGCAACAACAGCGAATAACTGGAAGGCACCTGGCGCAACGGTCTCGAGGCGTTACAAGTCTGGCTGGATCGAGGGGCTTGGCCGGGTTGAGCAACCGGGCCAAGCGCGAGACGGATTGAGAGGCGTTGTTGGCCTCGATGTTTTTGAAAAAGGATCCGGGTTCCGTTGCCTGCCCAGGGTTCATCCCTCCGACATCAATCACATTGATTGCCGGCTTAACGAGGCCACCGATGCATTATCGCGATTGGCCTCTCAGCGTAAGCCGGTCCCTCCCAGTGTGTTCCTTGATGTTCTCCATAATCCTTCTGTCAAGTTGCCCTCAGAGGAAGATATCGCTATTGCTAACCTGGAAACACAATTGGTTGCTGCTCTTCATGCTATACTAGATTGGATGGTCCCTTATCTGGCTCATCTTACTCGAGGAGAGCTTCCTGAAGATGAACTCATTGCTTGTCAGATTGTCAGGCGACCCAATTCAATGACTACTATCAATGGCGAGATACACAGGCGAAGCATTACAGTTGTTTTTCAGCATTGTGTTTCCCCTGAGGAGGGATGAGAAATTCTCAATGAGATCCACTCTAGTGATTGTGGAAATCATGCTGGCTCAAGATCCTTAGTGGTGAAGGTTTTTTGAAACGCTTTTTTCTTGCTCACGCAGACGTTGAGGATATCGTATGCAAGTGTGATGGTTGCCAGAGATTTGCATGTCAGGCTCACGTGCCGGCTCAAGAGCTATGGATGATTCTACTCATTTGGCCATTTGTAGTCTAGGGGCTTGATATGGTCGGTCCGTTCAAGCTGTCTAAGGACAAGAAGACCCACCATTTAGTCGTTGTTGATAAATTCACCAAGTGGGTTGAAGCAGAACCGATCAGCAATTGTGATGTGGCGACGACGGTCAAGTTTATGAAAATGTTAATTACTTGTTTTGGTTACCCACACAGCATCATCACAGATAACGGTACCAACTTGTCCAAGGGTGCTATGAAAAAATAGTTCTACCAAAGGGAGCACATCCGGCTTGACGTGGCCTCAATGGCACACCCTCAGTCCAATGGTCAAGAAGAACATGCTAACCAATAAATATTATGGGGGATCAAGTCAAGACTCATGGTTCCTCTTGAGCGCACTCCAGGTTGTTGGGTCGAGGAACTCACTTCTGTCCTTTGGAGTATACAGAGTATCCCCAGCAGATGAACATGCTACACACCGTTTTTATGGTGTATGGGAAGAAGCTGTGTTACCTAGCGATACATGATTCCCCCAAAGTAGCAGCATATGTCAAAACAGATAATGAACAAGCTCATCAGGACTCTTTGGATGCACTAGAAGAGGAACGTGATTTCACTATAGCATGATCTGCGATATATCAGCAAGACTTACGTCGCTATCATAGCCGTAGAGTTCATAGTCATACTTTCCAGGAAGGTGACTTAGTGCTCCGTCTGATACAAGAACAGACATGTATGCATAAGCTTTCACCCCCCATGGGAAGGACCTTTTGTTATCAGCCAGAACCTCAACAATGGGTCACACTATCTCATTGACATACGTCAACACATCAAGTCACATACCTCTGAAGAAGAGACCCTCCGGCCTTGAAATATTGCACACCTCCGGCCATATTATACTTAGAGCCATTGGCTCTAGTTCATTGTACATACCTCATGTATATATTTTATGATCAACATAATAAGGCCGGCATCCCCAAAGCTCGGGACCTCTGTCGTTTCATCTCATATATTGTGCATGAGTCTTTATTATTTGATCACAAGTTACTTGGGGGATTCTAACTCATCGAGTTTAGCTACTAACATCCCTCTTGATCCTGCATATGCCATTATGAATCTTGGTTAAACCTACCTATTTGCTCGACGCTACTCCGCAAAGGTGACCCGATGTACTCTTGATAAGTCAATCAACTTTGACCCTGAACTTGTCAAGGTTATAACACCGGCTTAAGTCACGTGAGAGTCGGCTTACAGGAAGCTAGGATAAACCATGGGCTATCACGCCAGCTTCATTGAAGCAAGACATGAGCCTCGAAAGATGGTCACATATGTCGTGCCTCAAAAGTCGGCTTATTACTTTTATTTACGTTATTTAAACTTCCTTTTTTGCATCTCTTTATTCTCTTTTACAGAAATTTCTATTATATATACATCCGGGTTATACATAACACCGGCTTATTCATATTGATGGGTCATCCAAGTTGACCCAGCCCTGGAATTATTCCAGTACTCATGGCATCAATTCCATTAAGTTTCCCTAAACTACTCAGGAATTCAAATGCAGTTTGCCTCATGAAGATGTTGGTGCCTTAGCAAAAGCAAAGAGTGCAAGTTATCTCAAACATTTGTGACTAATCAAAAGCAATACAATGCATGATGGCACTATAGATTATAGTGTTTTCCCTAATCTTATTACAAGCCTCACTTGGGCCAAAAATCAGCAAGTTTTTTATGAATGGGTCTTCTCCTGCAATCCAGCCCGCGAGCTGTTCGGGTTGACGTCCTTCTACTGGCCTTCGTCGCCACATGGTTCCGAGTCAACCTGTGCCGACTCAACCAGCCCGGTCTGGAGGTCCTTTGGCATCCACTGAATAGTTGACAGAGCCTGGAAAGTTGAGTCCTCACGTATGATAACAGACGGGTCGATGTGAGGGGCAAAGGTTTGCTTGCGGCGTGGAGGAGTCAATACAAACGGCTCGAATTCAGGCGGGTTAATGTGCTTGTTGTCCTCCATGTAGCCAGCTTGGTATTTTGACAGATCAACTCATCAAAAAGTTGAGTCGCCAGCACTCGTGTTTCTTTCAAACAACACACAAAATCCTCCTGGTAAAAGTGAGTGCCGTCGGCATTAAACTCCAGAAACCCGCCAGCCATTTCGCCGGCTGCAACTCAGGCATAAATGCCTTTGCACGAGCAGGTGATAAGGCGGCTCCAGCATGAGCATACTACTTTTTCAATTCTTGGATCCATTGAGGGATAGTTGATAGTTCGTTGAGCATCTGCTTAATCAATCTTGGTGTTGATTTGATGTTCACAAGTTCTTTGTGTTCTACTCGTGCATATACATCTATGCATAGACCTAACTCATGATGCCACTGAAGGGGAACGAAGCTTGAAAATCAAAAAAATCCTATGAACACCCAAGATCTAATCTAGGAGATGCATAGAAATGAGAGTGGAGTGTGTCTACATACCCTTGTAGACCGAAATCAAAAGCTTATATAACATGGTTGATGTAGTCGTACTCTTCAAGATCGAATGGCGATCCAAACTGATGAAGTACTGAACGGAAGACACCTCTGCGTTCAGCACACGTGCGGCTTGATGACGTCTCCTCCCCTTGATCTAGCAAGAGAAGGGGGAGAATTAGGTGGTATCTCAACCAGCACGATGGCATGGTGGAGCTGGAGCTGCTGCAGTGCCGGCAGGGCTTCGCGAAACGCTTTCGGAATCGATCTGAGGTGAAAACGGAGGTATGTGAGAGGTAGGGCTGCCGCCAGCGCGTGGGAATTGGTGTGTTCAGCCCATCCCTCTCCCCCACTATATATAGGAGGCAAGGGGGAGGGTCGGGGTGCAGCCCTAGCCCCTCCTCCAAGGACGGGGCGTGGGCCTAGGGAGGTTTCCTCCCTCCCCAAGGCACCTAGGGGGTGACTTCCCACCTTAGGACTCTTCCTCCTCCTCCCATCTTGGAGCATGGGCCTCTAGGGGATGGTGCCTGTCGGTGTCAAAACCGACAGATCTCGGGTAGGGGGTCTCGAACTGTGCGTCTAAGGATCGATGGTAACATGAGACAGGGGACACGATGTTTTACCCATGTTCGGGCCCTCTTGATGGAGGTAATACCCTACGTCCTGCTTGATTGACTTTGATCAGTATAGGGGTTACAAGAGTTGATCTACCATGAGATCATAATGGCTAAACCCTAGATGTCTAGCCTATATGATTACAATTGTCATTGCCTCTACGGACTAAACCCTCCGGTTTATATAGACATCGGAGGGGGCTAGCGCTGTATAGAGTCGGTTTACATAGAAAGGAATCTTCATATCTGCATGCTAAGCTTGCCTTCCATGCCAAGGAGAGTCCATTCAGATACGGGGGTAAGTCTTTCGTCTTGTATCTTCACGGCCCATTAGTCCGGCCCATGTTGCACAGCCCGGATGCCCGAGGACCCCGTAATCCAGGACTCCCTCAGAACCAGTCTTCAATGACGATGTGTCCGGCGCGCAAATTGTCTTCGGCATTGCAAGGCGGGTTCCTCCTCCGCTGATCTCCAAGCATCTGAACCAAAGGACTGTATTCGGATTTACATCTCCAGTCTCCGGCTTTACATTAAATGTTATATCCTTCAGCTCCTACGCCATCGCCGCTCCAGTTCCCACATGTCGGACGAATACGAAGGGTCCAAGCATTTTTACACATAACACCTGGGCCGTGTAAGGAAGGCGTCTATTTAAGGAGATTGAATCTTAGATGTCATTCCACACCAGGCGGAAAATCCTTAGAGCTTGTCATAAGAAACCACGCAAACATGGTCAGCGCTCCCAGTTCTTCTTCCCGCCCCCACAGTCCGCAAAAAGGCGATTGGGAGAGCTATTATGTATCCCACGCCCAGCTAACAAAGCTGTAGACGCAGGGATATCTCCCCCTACGGATCTAGTCCCCGTTCGGGCGGGACTAACCTCTTTTACCAGCGAAGCCTTGGCAGAAAATTTCCCTAATCCTTCAGAAGGGGAGCGAGTGTGCTTCGTTTCCTTTTTGTTAAGAGGCGTTGGATTTCCAATTCATCCTTTCCTCTAAGGTCTTCTGGAGTATGATGGCCTCCAACTGCACAACGTCACGCCAGGCTCCATTCTGCACATCGCGGGCTTCGTCGCACTTTGCGAGCTGTTCCTAGGCTATGAGGCCCATTTTGAATTATGGAGGAAGTTTTTCTGCCTCGTCCCTTGATACGTCTCCAACGTATTTATAATTTTTGATTGTTCCATGCTATTATATTATCTGTTTTCGATGTTTAATGGGTTTTAATATACCTTTTTATATTATTTTTGGGACTAACCTATTAACCCAGTGCAAATTGTTGTTTTCTGCCTATTTCAGTGTTTCACAGAAAAGGAATATCAAACGGAATCCAAACAGAATGAAACCTTCACGAGGATCTTTTTTGGAACAAAGTGATCTAGGAGACTTGGAGTGGACGTCAAGGAAGCAGCGAGGGAGCCACGAGGCAGGAGGGCGCACCCCCCACCCGCGTGGGCCCCTCGCAACTCCACCGACCTATTTCTTTTGCCTATATATACTCTTATACCCTAATACCTTAGGGGAGAGCAATGAAACACCTTTTCCACTGCCGCAACCATCTGTACCCGTGAGATCCCATCTTGGGGCCTTTCCCGGCGCTCCGCCGGAGGGGGATTCAATCAAGGAGGGCTTCTACGTCAACACCATAGCCTCTCCGATGATGTGTGAGTAGTTTACCACATACCTTCGGGTCCATAGTTCAGCTAAATGGCGTATTCTCTCTTTTTGGATCTCAACACAAAGTTCTCCTCGCCCTTCTTGGAGATCTATTCGATGTAACTATTTTTGGGCTGTGTTTGCCGAGATCCGATGAATTGTGGGTTTATGACTTGATTATCTATGAATATTATTTGATTCTTCTTTGAATTTGTATATGCATGATTTGATATCTTTGCAAGTCTCTTCGAATTATCGGTTTAGTTTGGCCTACTAGATTGATCTTTCTTGCAATGGGAGAAGTGCTTAGCTTTGGGTTCAATCTTGTGGTGTCCTTTCCCAGTGACAGCAGGGGCAGCAAGGCACGTACTGTATTGTTGCCATCGAGGATAAAAAGATGGGGTTTATATCATATTTCTTGAGTTTATCCCTCCACATCGTGTCATCTTGCCTAAAGCGTTACTCCGTTATTATCAACTTAATACTCTAGATGCATGCTGGATAGCGGTCGATGTGTGGAGTAATAGTAGTAGATGCAGAATCGTTTCGGTCTACTTGTCACGGATGTGATGCCTATATTCATGATCATTGCCTTAGATATCATCATAACTATGCGCTTTTCTATCAATTGCTCGCCAGTAATTTGTTCACCCACCGTAATACTTGCTATCTTGAGAGAAGCCACTAGTGAAACCTATGGCCCCTGGGTCTACTTTACATCATATATGTTTCCAATCTACAATTCTAGTTTACTATTTATTTTGCAATCTTTATTTTCCAATCTATACAATAAAAATACCAAAAATATTTATCTTATTATGTTTATCAGATCTCACTTTCGTAAGTGACCGTGAAGGGATTGACAACCCCTTTATCACGTTGGTTGCGAGCTTCTTGTTTGTTTGTGCAGGTACTAGGCGACTTGTGTGTAGTCTCCTACTGGATTGATACCTTGGTTCTCAAAAACTGAGGGAAATAGTTACGCTACTTTGCTGCATCACCCTTACCTCTTCAAGGGAGAACCAACGCATGCTCAAGAGGTAGCAAGAAGGATTTCTGGCGCTGTTGCCGGGGAGATCTATGCACAAATCAAGACATACCAAGTACCCATCACAAACTCTTATCCCTCGCATTACATTATTTGCCATTTGCCTCTCGTTTTCCTCTCCCCCACTTCACCCTTGCCATTTTATTCGCCCCTTTTTCGTTCTTCTCTTTCCGCTTGCCTCTTGTGTGTTCATTCTCAGTGTGGTTTGTTGCCATCATGTCTGAAACTGGGGAGGTTATCATTGAAAAGGGTAGTAGTAATGATGGGGGAAACATTGATGCTTTTGATTATCCTTATGAAGAACGTACTATTTTACACACTAAAAAGTTTCGGATTGGTAGTGGTAACATTATTGGAAAAGGAGTTATTCAAGATTTCTATACTTGTGCTAGTGCTTTGCCCACTATGGGAGGGTCTATTCTTCATAGAACTAGTAGTTTTGTGGATGCTATATCTTTACTCATAGTTAAACGTGAAAGACAATTTATTCATATGCACCCTTGCATTCAAAGGATTTTTCTAGAAATTTCTAATATTGAGCATTCTTCTGTTAAGCGAGCAGCTATCATATTTTTAGCTCATGAGTTCAGATTTATAATAAAAGAAGCCAATGAAATTTTTGCACATTATAGGGTGGATGCCGGCCGTCCTCCCATAGAAGCAATCCTTTTTTATCAAGAAGACATAATGCGCTTACGATCTTTAGATCATGTTGCTTTTAATGAAAACCTTAGAAAAAAGGTTCCTGTCGATGTTCTAGTTGACAGGATTTCTGAACTTAACAATAATTTTGCTATCCAGAACAATGGGTTAGGTTTTTCCCTTGAACAAAAACTCATGACTTTTTGCCAAAAGAATGTTTATAATGATGAATTGGTTGTGCAATATGAGGGGCCAAAGGAGGAACCAATACCCCCCGAGCTTGATCTTGGGGACTTTTTGTCCCATTAACTTTAGCCCTTTTGATTACTTTTGCTTGCCACAAAGGAAACTTGTTGTTGAACGTAGGGAGTATGAGATGAGTTTTCGCGATTTACCTTATCATTATCATGGCAATACCTAGATCTATTCTTGCTTTTATGCCTAGCTAGGGGCATTAAACGACAACGCTTGTTGGGAGGCAACCCAATTTTATTTTTGTTCCTATTTAGTAATAAATAAATCATCTATCCACTGCTATGATTGTGTTTTTATGTTTTAATTAGTGTTTGTGCCAAGTAAAGCCTTTAGGATCTTCTTGGATGATTGTTGTTTGATCTTGCTGAAAAAAACAGAAAGTATGCACTCACGAGAATAATTTTCATTTTTAACCAGAGAGCAATAAAATACTGATTCCAACTGCAGTAGGTCAACATACAAATTATTTACGACTTCCTAATTTTGTAGGAGTTTTGGAGTTACAGAAGTATTCGAAACCTACAGATTACTACATACTGTACTGTTTTTGACCGATTCTGTTTTTCGTGTGTTGTTTGCTTATTTTGATGAATCTATGGCTAGTATCGGGGGGTATGAACCATAGAGAAGTTGGAATACAGTAGGTTTAACACCAATATAAATAAATAATGAGTTTATTACAGTACCTTAAGTGGTGATTTATTTTCTTATACTAACGGAGCTCATGAGATTTTCTGTTGAGTTTTGTGTTGTGAAGTTTTCAAGTTTTTGGGTAAAGATTTGATGGATTTTGGAACAAGGAGTGGCAAGAGCCTAAGCTTGGGGATGCCCAAGGCACCCCAAGGTAAATTCCAAGGACAACCAAAAGCCTAAGCTTGGGGATGCCCCGGAAGGCATCCCCTCTTTCATCTTCGTCTATCGGTAACTTTACTTGAGGCTATATTTTTATTCACCACATGATATGTGTTTTGCTTGGAGCGGCTTGTATGATTTGAGTCTTTGATTTTTAGTTTACCACAATCATCCTTGCTGTACACACCTTTTGGGAGAGACACACATGAATTGGAATTTATTAGAATACTCTATGTGCTTCACTTATATCTTTTGAGCTAGATAATTTTGCTCTAGTGCTTCACTTATATTTTCTTTTTAGAGCACAGTGGTGGTTTTATTTTGTAGAAATTATTGATCTCTCATGCTTCACTTATATTATTTTGAGAGTCTTTTAGAACATCATGGTAATTTTCTTTGGTCATGAAATTAGTCCTAATATGATAGGCATTCAAGATGGGTATGATAAAAAAAACTTTCATAAAAGTGCATTGAATACTATGAGAAGTTTGATTCTTTATGATTGTTTTGAGATACGAAGATGGTGATATTAGAGTCATGCTAGTTGAGTAGTCGTGAATTTGAGAGATACTTGTGTTAAAGTTTGTGATTCCCGTAGAATGCACGTACGGTGAACCGTTATGTGATGAAGTCGGAGTATGATTTATTTTTTGATTGTCTTCCTTATGAGTGGCGGTCGGGGACGAGCGATGGTCTTTTCCTACCAATATATCCCCCAAGGAGCATATGCGTAATACTTTGTTTCGATAACAAATAGATTTTTGCAATAAGTATGTGAGTTCTTTATGACTAATGTTGAGTCCATGGATTATACGCACTCTCACCCTTCCACCATTGCTAGCCTCTCTAGTACCGCGCAACTTTCGCCGGTACCATAAACCCACCATTTACCTTCCTCAAAACAGCCACCATACCTACCTATTATGGCATTTCCATAGCCATTCCGAGATATATTGCCATGCAACTTTCCACCGTTTCATTTATTATGACACCATCCATCATTGTCATATTGCTTTGCATGATCATGTAGTTGACATCGTATTTGTGGCAAAGACACCATTCATGATTTTCCATGCATGTCACTCTTGATTCATTGCACATCCCGGCACACCGCTGGAGGCATTCACGTAGAGTCATATTTTGGTCTAAGTATCGAGTTGTAATTCTTGAGTTGTAAGTAAATAAAAGTGTGATGATCATCATTATTAGAGCATTGTCCCAGTGAGGAAAGGATGATGGAGACTATGATTCCCCCACAAGTCGGGATGAGACTCCGGATGAAAAATTAAAAAAAAAGAAAGAAAAGAAAAGGAGGCCATAAAAAAGAAAAGGCCCAAATAAAAAAAATAAAAAAATGAGAGAAAAAGAGAGAAGGGGCAATGCTATTATCCTTTTACCACACTTGTGCTTCAAAGTAGCACCATGATCTTCATGATAGAGAGTCTCCTATGTTGTCACTTCCATATACTGGTGGGAATTTTTCTTTATAGATCTTGGCTTGTATATTCCAATGATGGGCTTCCTCAAAATGCCCTAGGTCTTCGTGAGCAAGCAAGTCGGATGCACACCCACTTAGTTTCTTTTGTTGAGCTTTCATACATTTATAGCTCTAGTGCATCCGTTGCATGGCAATCCCTACTCACTCACATTAATATCTATTGATGGGCATCTCCATAGCCCGTTGATACGCCTAGTTGATGTGAGACTATCTTCTCCATTTTGTCTTCTCCACCACCATCATTCTATTCCACCTATAGTGCTATATCCATGGCTCAGGCTCATGTATTGCATGAAGATTGAAAAAGTTTGAGAACACCAAAAGTATGAAACAATTGCTTGGCTTGTCATCGGGGTTGTGCATGATTTAAATATTTTGTGTGATGAAGATAGAGCATAGCCAGACTATATGATTTTGTAGGGATAGCTTTCTTTGTCCATGTTATTTTGAGAAGACATAATTGCTTAGTTAGTATGCTTGAAGTATTATTATTTTTATGTCAATATTAAACTTTTATCTTGAATCTTTCGTATCTGAATATTCATGCCACAATAAAGAGAATTACACTGAAAATTATGTTAGGGAGCATTCCACATCAAAAATTCTGTTTTTATCATTTACCTACTCGAGGATGAGCAGGAATTAAGCTTGGGGATGCTTGATACGTCTCCAATGTATCTATAATTTTTGATTGTTCCATGTTATTATATTATCTGTTTTGGATGTTTAATGGGCATTAATATACCTTTTTATATTATTTTTGGGACTAACCTATTAACCGAAAGCCCAGTGCAAATTGTTGTTTTCTGCCTATTTCAGTGTTTCGCAGAAAAGGAATATCAAACGGAATCCAAACGGAATGAAACCTTCGTGAGGATCTTTTTTGGAACAAACGTGATCCAGTAGACTTGGGGTGGACGTCAAGGAAGTAGCGAGGGAGCCACGAGGTAGGAGGGTGCGCCCCCCATCCTCGTAGGCCCCTCGCAGCTCCACCGACCTATTTCTTTCGCCTATATATACTCTTATACCCTAAAACCTTAGGGGAGAGCAACGAAACACCTTTTCCACCGCCACAACCTTTTGTACCCGTGAGATCCCATCTTGGGGCCTTTTCCGGCGCTCTGCCGCAGGGGGGATTCGATCATGGAGGGCTTCTACATCAACAACATAGCCTCTCCGATGATGTGTGAGTAGTTTACCACAGACCTTCGGGTCCATAGTTATTAGCTAGATGGCTTCTTCTCTCTTTTTGGATCACAATACAAAGTTCTCCTCGATCTTCTTCAAGATCTATTCGATGTAACTCATTTTGCGGTGTGTTTGCCGAGATCCGATGATTGTGGGTTTATGACTTGATTATCTATGAATATTATTTGATTATTTGAATTCTTTTATGCATGATTTGATATCTTTGCAAGTCTCTTCGAATTATAGGTTGAGTTTGGCCTACTAGATTGATCTTTCTTGCAATGGGAGAAGTGCTTAGCTTTGGGTTCAATCTTGCGATGTCCTTTCCTAGTGACAGCAGGGGCAGCAAGGCACGTATTGTATTTCTTCCATTAAGGATAAAAAGATGGGGTTTATATCATATTGCTTGAGTTTATCCCTCTACATCATGTCATCTTGCCTAAAGCGTTACTCTATTCTTATGAACTTAATACTCCAGATGCATGCTGGATAGCGGTCGATGTGTGGAGTAATAGTAGTAGATGTAGAATCATTTCGGTCTACTTGTAACGGACGTGATGCCTATATTCATGATCATTGCCTTAGATATCTTCATAACTATGCGCTTTTCTATGAATTGCTCGGCAGTAATTTGTTCACCCACCGTAATACTTGCTACCTTGAGAGAAGCCACTAGTGAAACCCCCATGGGTCTACTTTACATCATATAAGTTTCCAATCTACAATTCTAGTTTACTATTTATTTTGCAATCTTTATTTTCCAATCTATACAATAAAAATACCAAAAATATTTATCTTATTATCTTTATCAGATCTCACTTCCGTAAGTGACCGTGAAGGGATTGACAACCCCTTTATCGTGTTGGTTGCGAGGTTCTTGTTTGTTTATGCAGGTACTAGGCGACTTGCGTGTAGTCTCCTACTGGATTGATACCTTCATTCTAAAAAACTGAGGGAAATACTTATGCTACTTTGCTGCATCACCCTTTCCTCTTCAAGGGAAAACCAATGCATGCTCAAGAGGTAGCATCCCTCGGTCCCAAAAGGGATCCATATTCGAGGTGGGCGGCGCCGAAGTGTGGCATATAGCCGGGACGGGATACCTATCCGGCACTTCAAAGAAGGCATCCGAAGAGTGGCCCTCGGAGTGGTTTTATATTGAAGATGTTGTTTTATCTGACCCAATCCGATGAGGCCTACCCGCGTTTTCCAATGCTCCGCTAAAGAAGCGTCACAGCTGGCGCCCCCGAAACCTTGAGGAGAAAGATAGTGCGGAGGTTCAGAGGCTAATGGACAAGATAAAGACACTCGCCCAATCCGGACTGTCCATTATTGAGGTAATGGCGATTTCAATAACACGAGGCATTCAACCACTCCAATCCAGAGGAATCCCCATGTGGCATTACAACGGAGAAGACGACGCATCAGGATGCACACGTAAGGGTCCGGACAACTTCGCCACCTTGGTTGCCATGTTGGCTGGTCTTTTTAAGGTGGAGAAAGAGGAATTCGCTCGCCAAAGATGGCTTTTCCATGTACAATCCTCCTAGCTGGGTAAGCCTTCGCTCAGTAATTTTACTTAATACTCCTCCTGAGTCGTACCAAGCTGAACTTAACTCCACCATTTCTGGACAGGAATGGAGGAAAGTTGTCACAGAGATCTATAGCCCTGCCCCGCAGCCGGAGGACCATAATCAGGACCTGGATCCCGGATTCGAAGAGGGCCCGAATATATCCATAGAGCTCAAGGAGGGGGTTTTCTATCAAGCGAGTTATGATGGCATGGAAGTGGCCATTATAGCCGATTACCCCGGCCTTCTCCCTTCCTCCCACATAAGTATCTGAGAGAATTCCTTATTTGACACTCTCTTAAAATTGTGTTCCTTATTTGACACTGAAGAAATTTTCTTCCCTATATGATCTCTAGTGTTAATTTTTTTCCCTATATGACACTCTAGTGCATTTTGTTCACGTGAAAAGACCATTTTACCCATATGTATAATGTGACCACAAATATGCTTTCGAAAAGTCTGTTGAATTAGGCCGGCCGGTAAAAAATCAGATCAAGTCTACTACATTTAGGAATTTTCCTCTGGATAAGCGGTGGGGTGTGCGGACAGAGTCAGCCGGCTGGACAGCAACCGCAACACGGCCGGAGCCGGCTATGCTACCTCCCTCCCGGCCATCTACTCCAGAAGACAGCTGAGCTCGCGTCGATCTCCTGGCTGATGCGTGATGCTTGAGGCGTGCTATGGATGGATGATGGATGGATCTCTTGGTGGCTCCCCGTGGGTGCGCCGTGCGTTGCCTCCTTTTGTGCGTGTGTTGTGCCTCGGTATTTATAGGCAGCTGGAGAAGGTCCGGCGCTGGCCATTGTCGTTCCGATTTTTATGGAGCGATATGGACGTAATGTTGTTTAAGATAAACGCGTCCCTACCTCAACCCCTTGAAGGTTGTTTAAATCTTTGGCCCTGTGCGGCAGCGGAATCCATCGATACAAATTGAAGCAAACGAAATTCAAATTTTTTTTGAAGCAAACAGAGCCTTTGTCTCTCGCTCTTTGGAAATCTCCAGCCGGTACAAGAAATCATGACCGAGGGCTTTGATGGTTCATGTGCTAATTGACCGGTCTGGCTAGTTGTCTATACGTATTTATGTACATATACGCGGCCAGCTTGCCGGCTAGAGCGTAGATATTTAAATACGTGCGCGCACCCTGACGATCAAGCGAATACATATATTCTAGCTTCATATGACCCGGTTCATATACGTACGCATGTTGGCTGCACCAAACCGGGCGTACGTTCGTGCTAGCACGCAACTTCCTTCCATACAGCTATAGGTCCTGCATGGGCCATGCAAATACGTGCACATGCACTAATGGCATGCACGTAGGTGATCACCGAAGCACACACAAAAGTGCTTAAAAAAATTCATTCATTTTTAAGAATGCATTTTAGTGTTAAAGCACACGTACAAAAGTATGTCAAACAGTCGCACTCACAAACCATACCGCATGAAACTAGACCCACAGCTGAATACGTTCTAAATACATTGGATGCATGCGCTCAGGTATATAGAATACACACGCATCCCAAAAAAGACCAACGGAGAAGATAACATGTTCAGCTGTGCTCACTCTCATAAACGAATTTTCCCTAATTAGGCTCAATGCTACATATTTCTGGTCACATTATGTACAGGGGCAAAAAGGTCTTTTCACGTGTACAAAATGAACTAGAGTGTCATATAGGGAAAGAAATTAAGACTATAGGTCATATAGGGAAGAAAAAAATTCCAGTGTCAAATAAGGAACATGATTTTAAGGGAGTGTCAAATAAGGAATTCTCTCTAAGTATCTTAAAGATGTCTCCTCAAAAAGAGTTTTCTTACTGCGTTTCACCCTCTTAAATGTCTTGTGTTTTAAAAGGGGCACTGCTCGTCTCGCCACGCTGCACTGGGATCGTGCTTTAAGAAGGTTACGCCGACACAAGGCGGATCTTTAAAAAGAAAGGTGGACGGCGATTCTTCCAAGCTCCGACCTTCATAAAAAAGTACAGCTTTTGATACGCCCTGCGGCAAACATGCCGAACTGTGACGTTTTTCTCCTCCCCCATATTCCAGGAAGAGCACCCACCGGACTATATCCACAGACCTCGCCGGACATACGTCCATCAATCCGACCCCGAACCCTGCATCTAGGGCGAGAGTCGATACGGGTGCCATGCCGTATTGTCCTCTCTCCGATGATTCGGATAATGTATCCATTACCAACTCCGAGGTGGAGAGTGCCATGAACCATCGGCGCCAGAGGACAGCTATGCGCGATCCTAAATTTACTGAAGAGGCATTCAATGCCTTCAGTTCGGTGGATGCATACATCCGAGCTGCTCGAGATGGGCTTGCTGGGGCCACTCACCAACTTTCAAAGGATATGCAGGTAAGATCATTTTGTCTAGATTAAATAGCCATACACAGGTAGCCCCCGAGACTTGAAGCAACTGATTTTAAGGATCGATGTATAACCAGATACTTATAGAGAAGAACAACATGCTATCTCGAGAGCTGGAGCAGTGTCGGACCCAACTGACTGTTGTTACTGCCGAACTAGAGAAGTCCATGGAAGCAACGACTGGTAATGTTTCCTTCTGTCCGGAAAAATAATCATGTGCCAGTCATGTTTATGCAAATGAACACTGTTGCGTTTTATAATGGCATGATCGATGGAGCAACTGGAAGAGAAACTGAAGGCCGCGCAGGCGGACAAAGAACATGCCGAAAGGCAAGAGGCCACTGGTCATCGTGTACTGACACAGACCAGGGACGAGAAGAACAAGCTGTAGGACGCCAACACCCACCTCGGCGAAGAGCTGAAAGATGTGCGAGCCCAACTAGCAAACGCCTTGAAGGAGAACAAAAAGCTGAGAGGCGGCATATTTAGTATGCCTTTTAACTTATTGCCGTATAGTTCGCTGATGCGAATCCTAACAAGTTTTATGTCTGTAGGTGTGTTGACTGGGCGGCCCGAAGAAGAGGTGTCCGGATTTCAAGGTGACCTGCTACAAGAGTTGTCCAAGGTGCATGAGCAAGCACGGAAGGTGATGAGAAGCATTGCTAAGGCTTTATGGCCAGCCGATTCTCCTCTAGGAAGTATGGAGGACCTTGTGAATTTATTCGAGGGAGCTCGGCGCCGTTTTGGGCTATGGAAGATTTTGCATGCCGAGAAGGTGCTCGGGAAGCCTGGGCCATGGTAAAAACACGGTACACCGGACTTGATCCCAATCATATGGCCTAGGTCGGACCTCGAGGATCCGATGGATAGGAAATTCTGGTCATCCTGGTGTACGACCAAGGGAAGGTGGCCACCAAGTTCTCCCAACAAGATTGTAAACTAGACAGCCTATTAGAGGGTCTAGAGGAAGAAGAAGTTTTTGAGTTTAAGTAGCAATCTACTTTTGTCAACAAACTTGTCTCCAGCCGAATTTGTAAAACGATTTTCATGGCAGACTTTCTGCTTTGACCTCCGAAAACTATACCATGGCAGACTTTCTATTTCCGAATACTATACCATAGGTAAACACCAAAGTATGTTCGGAAACCAAGCAGTCCGGTCATCATTGCTTGAACAGACAAGTTGTATTCGGGGAGTTATGTTATATTACATTTTATTGTAAGAAACATCTTCCAGAGAGAATAGTTCCGTTAAGGGTTCCTTTCCCTGGGCTAGTACGCGGTTCTTTGTGCTTACCGAAGATGTGATACTGAAAAATCACAGTATGTGTTTATACTCTGGGTTTTTGTTGTGCCATGAGGGCAGTTCGTCTTTTACTCATTGACCAATCATTACCTTAAGAATGCTAGCTTTCGGCTTCACCCATCTGAGGTACATGTCCGCATGACCCGACTGTAACAATCGCAGAGGTGCTCCCTTTATGCCCTAGCCAAACAAACGGGAATGCAGGGCATAAGGACAGGAGCCAGGCAACCCAGCTTGGCAAAAACTTAAGTCGTAAAGGTGCATATAATGGTGAAGAAAAGCCATCTATGGATATATGACACATATATATGGTGAGCTTGATGCTCGAAGAATAAAAACAAGAATAAGCTTCTTGTGAAAAGAAGCCCCTAGGTATTGTGGGGTAAGTACATTTGAAGATGTCTACCCTTCAGGTGTACGGTTTATCCGAACGCGAACTAGAAGTCGTATAGAAACGAGGCAAAAAGGGAAAACTGTAAAAAGGAGAAAAGACAGAACGAGAAATAAGGTATATGTGAGGACTTAGGCGTAGAATCTTCGGAGCCTTGCGGCATTCCATGGGTTTGGCTCCAAGCAATTGTCCGAAGCATTGCAAAGACGATAGGCTCTTCCAGTGAGAACTTCATCTATAATGAAGGGACCCTCCCATTTGGGCTTGAGCTTGTCCTTTTTCTTTTCTGGTAGGCGTAAAACTAGTTCACCGACATTGTAGGTCTTTGCCCGTACTTCTCTGCTTTGGTATCCCCAAGCCTGTTGTTGATAGAATGCAGAACGGGCCTTCGTGACATCACGCTCATCCTCCAGGCCGTCCAGGTCGTCCTGCCGGTCGAGCTCAACTTCTCTTTCTTCATACATGCGCACTCAAGGTGAGTCATGAATAATGTCGCAAGGCAAGACTGCCTCTGCACCGTACACCATGAAAAAGGGTGTATATCCGGTCACCCGATTGGGCATGGTCCGCAGCCCCCAGAGTACGGAATCGAGTTCCTTCACCCAGTGTTTGTCTTATTCTTGCAGAGATCGCATTAGTATGGGTTTCATGCCGCTCATTATCATGCCGTTAGCCCGTTCGACCTGACCGTTTGTCTGAGGGTGGTATACAGATGCGTAATCAAGCTTGATGCCCAAGTTGGCGCACCAAGTATTCACCTCGTCGGCTGTAAACTTAGAGTCGTTGTCAGTAATAATGCTATGCGGGACACCGTAACAGTGTACGACGACGGATATGAAGTCTATCACCGATCCGACTTCAACCGTTTTAACTAGTTTGGCTTCTATCCACTTTGTGAACTTGTCGACCATTTCCAACAAGTATTTCTTCTTATGGCTTCCCCCTTTAAAAGGCCCGAACATATCGAGCCCCCAGACCACAAAGGGCCAAGTAATGGGGATTGTTCGGAGGGCAGTGGGCGGCATATGGCTTTGGTTAGCGAAAAGCTGGCATCCAACGCAACGCTGCACAAGGTCTTGTGCATCTTCCCAGGCTATGGGCCAAAAGAAACCCGTGCGGAAGGCTTTACTTACAAGGTCCCGGGCCGCGGCATGATGGCCACCAAGACCAGCGTGTATTTCAGCCAAGAGTTGTCGTCCCTCGTCTTCGGAGATACATCATTGAAGGACCCTGGTAGCACTTTTCTTGTACAGTTCTCCTTCATGAACTTTGTAGGGTTTCGAACGTCGAATGATGCGACGGGCCTCAGTCTGATCCTCAGGGGGCTCATTCCTAGTGAGGTAGGCAAGGAAAGGCTCGGTCCATGGGGCAATTACATCCATTATTTCGTGGGCCGATGGTGTTATTTCGGTGCCTGAGCCCCTGATGATATCAGGACTGTGTTCGAAATTGGGGGTATGATTGGCCCCGGGTCGGTGCTCCCGTTCTCGTCCTTCCACACCACGGATGGCTTGAAGAGCCTTTCCACAAAGGTGTTAGGCGGGACGGGTTCGTGTTTAGCGCCCATGTGAGCAAGGATGCCCACGGGTTGATTACTCTCTCGAGCCATGTGATGAAACTCGAGACCCTCGAACCGAGCTAATATTTGGAGTATGGCATTGCGGTAAGCCGCCATCTTCGGATCTTTTGCGTCGAAGTCTCTGTTTATTTGGGATATTGTGAGGTTGGAATCCCCGTGCACCTCAAGGCGTTGTATGCCCATGGAGACAGCCATCCGGAGACCATGCAATAGGGCCTCGTATTTAGTTGCATTGTTAGAGTTTGTATACAGTATTTGGAGCACGTAACAAACTGTGTCTCCTGTGGGGGATGTCAAGATGACACCAGCCCCCAGTCCGGCTAAAATTTTAGAGCCATCAAAGTGTATCACCCAGTTGGAATACGTACCGTACTCTTTAGGGTGTTCGGCCTCTGTCCATTCGCTGACGAAGTCAGCCAATACCTGAGATTTAATGGCTCGGCGTGGTTTGTACGTTATTTCAAATGGTAGCGGCTCAATGGCCCATTTGGCAATCATGCTAGTGGCGTCCCGGTTGTTTATAATATCATTGAGTGGTACTTTGGAAGACACCATGATTGAGCACTCTTGGAAGTAGTGTCGTAGCTTGCGGGATGCCACAAAGACTGCATATGCTATCTTCTGATAATGCGGGTATTGGGATTTTCATGGTGTAAGGACCGTCAATACGTAATATACTGGTTTCTGGAGTGGGAATTTATGTCCTTCCTCTTCTCGTTCGACGACAAGCACCGCACTCACCACCTGGTGAGTTGCCGATATGTAAAGCATCATTGGTTCACCGACGTTTGATGCGGCCGGGATGGGTTGCTTGCTAGCAAAGTTTTTATTTCCTCCAGCCCGGCTATTGCAACATCCGTCCACACAAAGTGGTCGGTGCATCAGAGCAGGCGATACAGTGGCAACGCCTTTTCTCCTAATATGGAGATAAAGCGGCTCAAGGCTACCACGCACCTGGCTAGTTTTTGGACCTGCTTGAGGTCGGTTGGTGTCGCCAATTGTGAGAAGGCTCGAATTTTGGCTGGGAAGTGCAGGACACAACTGAGGGAATCCTTAATGCCCTCAATCGTTGTCGTGCGCTCAATCGCTGTTGTGTCCTGCACTTCCAGGAGTGGAGAGATCAAGGCGAGGGGCACCTCGTGAGGTTCCCGTGACGTGAGCCATGACGACCAAGGCCCAAAGGCGGGCGCCAGCAGGCGCAGAGTGATAGTTTCCTCTTTGGTGCTAAAGACGAAGGCGCAGGCGAGGAGTCCCGAGGCGTCAGGCAAAGGTCTCCATATCGGTGCAACGATACCAACACCAGCAGGACGACAAGACGGAGGTCATCACGGAGCCCACGACAGCGTCACCACCAGATCCTTTGGTAGGCGAAGACCACCTTTTGTCAGGATAACTTGTACTCGTTGTCTCCCTTCAAATTGGCCGTTGTGGGATCGCTTCCCACCTAATATTTGGGGAGAGAACCCGGGCCTCTATAAATAGGGCTAGCCACCACCATAGGAAGGGAAGGATCATTTAGATCATACCCCAACCACACAAACTCATCGATGTCAAGAACGCCTCTCCTCAGGAGGCTGTTCTTCCTTTGTACTTGTTCATCCCCAGCCTATAAGGCAATCCACCAAACCACACTGGAGTAGGGTATTACACCGTAACGGTGGCCCGAACCAGTATAAACTCTTGTGTCCTTTGTTCCTCGGGTTCGGCAAGCTAGGCTTTAAGATTGTTGCGAGAGTGTGAGCTAGGGGGAGAGAGATCTTCGTGCGCACCCCAGTGTTCGAACCTCAAGGGTTTGCCGGAACCCGTAATCCGAAAATGGTATCCGGAGTATGCGTCGAGGAAACACAGTGAATCGTGTCCCGTGGTTGCATCAATAATCTATTCGATGCGAGGAAGTGGGAAGGGGTCCTTAGGGCAGTCCTTGTTAAGGTCTTCGAAATTGACACACAGGCGCCAGGATTTATCCTTCTTTGGTACCATGACCAGGTTTGCTAGCCAATCCGGATGTTTGATATCTTTGATAAACCCGGCTTTGAGTAGTTTGGCCAGCTCCTCCCCCATAGCCTGTCGTTTGGGTTCGGAAAATCACCGGAGCATTTGCTTGACCGGCTTGTATCCCTTTAGTATATTGAGACTATGTTCGGCGAGGGCGCGTGGGATTCCTCACATATCCGAGGGGTGCCAGGCAAAGATGTCCCAATTCTCATGCAAGAACGCACGTAATGCAGCATCGACTGTCGGGTCCAGCTGTGCCCCAATGGAAGTTGTTTTCTTGGGATCCGTTGGGTGGACTTGAAATTTGACTATCTCGTCAGCTGGCTTGAAAGAGGTGGATTTGGGCCCTTTTTCAAGAATTACGTTGTCCCTATCCACTGTGGAACACAGTGTGATGAGTTCCTCGACCGCTAGGGCTTTGGACAATGCCTCAAGGGCCAGGGATGCGGTTTCATTTTCGATGTGGAGTGCTATGTCCGGATCACTGGAGATAGTGATAACACCATTGGGCCCGAGCATTTTGAGCTTCATATACCCGTAATGAGGTATAGCTTGAAACCGTGTGAATGCATCTCGCCCTAACAGCGCATGATATCCGCTATTAAAAGGAGCCACCTGGAAGATTATCTCTTCGGACCTATAGTTTCTTGGTGTGCCGAATACCACATCCAGCTTAATTTTCCACGAGCATCTTGCCTCCCTGCTGGGAATTATTCCCCTAAAGGATGTATTGCTCTGCTCAATGCGACTCATGTCCATTTGCATTTTATTGAGCGTGTCCTTGTAGATGAGGTTCAATCCGCTGCCACCGTCCATTAGCACTTTAGTGAGCCGAAATCCGTCCACAATTGGGTTGAGGACCAGAGCGGTACCTTGGTTCATCATCGACATTGAAAGTAATTGTCATATCATTCCAAGGGTTTATTGCTGCTATATGGCAGACTTCGGCAAGGTCACGAAGCGCCCGTTTGCGCCGATTATTTGATGAGAACTTCTCGAAGACTATGAGTACTTCAGGATCGTGTTCCGAAGAGTACTTTTCTGGTGTAGTATTGGTGAGGATACCCTTACCGCTCTTGGCCATCTGCCGGAGTATCCAACATGCCCATAGGCAGTGCATTGGTTCGGTACTCGGCGTCATATGTATTTGATAGGGCCTGTCGAGCAATTCTTCAAAGATAGTTCTGTGTATTGTAAAGGGCTAGAATTTCCTGTCCACGGGATGATGATTAGGTGCCCTGTGAGGGTTCTCCCTTTTTTCCCATCTAGGAGATGGCTTAAAGGCCTGCGATTCCCAACAGGCTATTTGAGTTTTCCAGGCGCTTTCCATTGCGCAGTACTTCTGTACTATGCGTGCCAAATCTGCGAAGTGCAGGACACAACAGCGGTTGAGGGCATTAAGGATTCCCTCGTTCATACAGTTGTTGCGAAATAATGAAATTGTGTCATCATCGCGACAGTCCTTTATCTTGTTTTTAACAAGGAGGAATCTAGCCCAAAAGTGATGGGCTGTTTCCCGAGGCTGCTGCCGCACATACATTAGGTCTCATATGTCCGAATAGACGGAGTTGCTTGGAGAATATTGCTTGTGGTGGGTGGGCGGGCTCAAATTCGCACCTTGACCATGTTCGGGCCCTCTTGATGGAGGTAATACCCTACATCCTGCTTTATTGACTTTGGTGAGTATAGGGGTTACAAGAGTTGATCTACGATGAGATCGTAATGACTAAACCCTAGATGTCTAGCCTATATGATTATGATTGTGATTGCCTCTAGGGACTAAACCCTCCGGTTTATATAGACACCGGAGGGGCTAGGCTTGTACAGAGTTGGTTTACAGAGAAAGGAATCTTCATATCTGCATGCTAAGCTTGCCTTCCACGCCAAGGAGAGTCCCATCCGGATACGGGGGAAAGTCTTCCGTCTTGTATGTTCACGGCCCATTAGTCTGGCCCATGTTGCATAACCCGGACGCTCGAGGACCCCGTAATCCAGGACACCCTCAGTGCCCCTAGCCCATATAAGCCAAGTCGCACCACCTATGTCCCATGTGGGCCCCAGGGGTCGGTGGATCCCCGGACCCCATTCGGCACTCTCGGTACAATAGTGATAATGGCCCCAAAAATCCGACGACCAAAACAAGACACCCTATATATAAATATTTATCTCCGAACCATTCTGGAGCACCTCGTGACGTCTGGGACAATGAACAACTAACGTTTACCAATGCACATATCCCAATACTAGCTTCATCGAACGTTAATCATGCGGACCCTACGGGTTTGAGAATCATGTAGACATGACCGAGACACCTCTGCGGTCAATAAACAATAGCGGGACCTAGAAGCCCATATTGGTTCCTACATATTCCACGAAGATCTTTTATCGGTTGAACCACGATGTCGAGGATTCGGTTAATCCCATATGTAATTCCCTTTGTCTAGCAATATGTTACTTGCTCGAGATTCGATAATCGGTATCTCCATACCTTGTTCAATCTCGTTGTTAGAAATTCTCTTTACTCATTCCGTAATACAAGATTCCATGACTAACACATTAGCCACATTGCTTGCAAGCTCTTTATGGTGTTGTATTACCGAGAGAGGGCCTAGAGATATCTATCCATCATATGGAGTAACAAATCCCAGTCTCGATCCATGCCAACCCAACAGGCACCTTCGGAGATACCTGTAGAGCACCTTTATGATCACACAATTACAAAGTGACATTTGATAGGACAAAAGGCATTCCACCGGTATCCGCGAGTTGCATGATCTCATGGTCTTAGGCATAGATACTTGACATGAAGAAAGCTGTAGCAAAAACTAAAGCAATATGATCATATGCTAAGCTTACGGTTGGGACTTGTCCATTACATCATTCTCTATGATGTGATCTCGTTATCAAATGACAACTCATGTCCATGGTTAGGAAACCTTAACCATCTTTGATCAACAAGCTAGTCTAGTAGAGGCTTACTAGGGACATGCTGTTGTTTATGTATTCACACATGTATTTAAGTTTCCGGTGAATACAATTCTAGCGTCAATAATAAACATTTATCATGAACAGGAAATATGATAATACCATTTTATTATTTCCTCTAGGGCATATTTCCAATAGTCTCCCACTTGCACTAGAGTCAATATTCTAGTTCACAACGCCATGTGATTAACACCCAATGAGTTCTGGGGTTTGATCATGTTTTGCTTGTGAGATAGGTTTTAGTCAATGGTCTGCTACATTCAGATCCATGTGTACTTTGCAAATCTCTATGTCGTACTATAGATGCTGCTACCACGCTCCACTTGGAGCTATTCCAAATGACTGCTCCACTACACGTGTCTCGTTTACGACTAGGAGTTATCCGGATTGGTGTCAAAGCTTGCATCGACGCAACTCTTTACGACGAACTCTTTATCACCTCATAAATGAGAAACATTTCCTTAGTCCTCTTTAGGTATGTAAGGATAATTTGGACCGCTATCCGGTGGTATATTCCTGGATCACTCTAGTACCCCCTTTCCAGACTCGTGGCAAGGCACCGATCAGGTCTGGTACACAGCATGGCATACATTATAGACCCTATGGCTGACGCATAGGGGATGATTTTCACCCTCTCTACTTCTTTTGCCGTGGTCAAGCATTGAGTCTTACTCAACTTCACACCTTACAACTCAGGCAAGAACTCCTTCTTTGAATGATCCATTTTGAACTCCTTTAAAATCTTGTCTAGGTGTGCTATCTTGTGAAAGTCTTATTAGGCGTCTTGATCTATCTCTATAGATCTTTGATACGTCTCCAACATATCTATAATTTTTTATTGTTCCATGCTGTTATATTATCAATCTTGGATGTTTTATAATCATTTCATAGTCATTTTATATCATTTTTTGGTACTAACCTACTGATATAGTGCCAAGTGCCAGTTCCTGTTTTTCTGTATTTTTTACATCACAGAAATCAATATCAGACGGAGTCCAAATGCCACGGAACTTTACGGAGATTTTTTATGGACCAGAAGGAACATGTTGGGCCCTGGTAGCACCTGGGGGGAGTACCGAGGAGGGGACAACCCACGAGGGCGCGCTAGGAGGCCCAGGCACGCCCTGGTGGGTTGTGCCCACCTCGGGTGCCCCCCAAACCGCCTATTTGCTCTATGAATACCCAAATATTCCCAAAACCTTAGGGGAGTCGACGAAATATTCATCCAACCACCGCAGAGTCCAGAACCACTAGATCCAATCTAGACACCATCTCGGATGGGGTTCACCAGCTCCATTGGTGCCTCTTCGATGATGCGTGAGTAGTTCTTTGTAGACCTTCGGGTCCGTAGTTAGTAGCTAGATGGCTTCAACTCTCTCTCTCTCTCTCTCTCTCTCTCTCTCTCTTGATTCTCAATATAGTGGTCTCTTGGAGATCCATATGATGTAACTCTTTTTGCGATGTGTTTGTTGGGATCTGATGAACTTTGAGTTTATGATCAGTCATATCTTTTTATGTCCATGAAAGTTATTTGAGTTTCTTTGATCTCTTATATGCATCATCTCTTATAGCCTCATATTTCTTCTCCAATATTTGGGTTTTGTTTGGACAACTTGATCTATTTATCTTGCAATGGGAAGAGGTGCCTGGTAGTGGGTTCGATCTTACGGTGCTTGATCCTAGTGACTGAAAGGGAACCGGCACGTATGTATCATTGCTACTAAGGATAAAAAGACGGGCTCTATATCTACGCAATAGATAAACGAATCTTGTCTACATCATGTCATTGTTCTTATTGCATTACTCCGTTTTTCCATGAACTTAATACACTAGATGCATGTTGTATAGCGGTCGATGTGTGGACTAATAGTAGTAGATGCAGGCAGGAGTCGGTCTACTAATCTTGGATGTGATGCCTATGTAATGATCATTGCCTGGATATCATCATAATTATTTGAGGTTCTATCAATTGCCCAACAGTAATTTGTTTACCCACCGTTTGCTATCTTTCTCGAGAGAAGCCACTGGTGAAACCTACGGCCCCCTAGTCTTCTTCCTCATATATTTGCTTGCAGTCTACTTTTCCTTTGCATTTTTATTCAGATCTATTAAACCAAAAATACAAAAATACTTTTCTGCATTTTATTTTATTTGTGATCTATTATTTCAACCTACGACAATTTTTAGGCATCGTTACCCGAAAGGGATTGACAACCCCTTTAACACGTTGGGTTGCGAGGTGTTGTTATTTGTGTGCAGGTGTTGTTTACGTTGTGTTGCTTGGTTCTCCTACTGATTCGATAACCTTGGTTTCTTCACTGAAGGAAATACCTACCGTCGCTGTGCTACATCATCCCTTCCTCTTTGGGGAAATACCGACATAGTCCAAGCAGGCAGGAGCTTTTCTGGCGCTATAGTCAGAGAGCGATAAAATGGAATTTCTGGCATTGTTGCCAAGGAGGATCTTCTTCATAACCAGGTTCCTAATCAAAAATCTCATCTCCTCACAATTTACATTATTTGCGATTTGCCTCTCGTTTTCCAGTCCCCCACTTCACAAAAAAATGCCATTTTATTCACCTCTCTTTCTTGTTCGCCGTTTTCTTACCGGATCTGTTTTTTGTGCACTCTTATTTGTGTAGTCATGATGCCTCAAAGAAAATATTATGATGTTCCTTACCAAAATATTTTTCTTGAAATTGAGAAAGGTACTAAGGAATATATGACTACACAATTTGAGCATAATAAGTGTTTTACTAAAGAACTTAAGGAGCACTCCGTTGTGCTTGATGCTATTACAAAACAACTTGATATTAGTAGAGAAGTTTGCAATCTCCAATCTAAGTATGCTTTTGCCGAAAGTTTTCTAGGAAAATATCCGATGCACAAGCTACCTTAGTAAATCAAATGGCCGCTAAACCAATCGGACTAGAGGACAAAAGTGATGAAGATCTTAAAATTATTGGTGTTTCTTCTATTGATTCCTTGTTTAGTAAATTTAATATTGATGAAAAAGGGATTGGAGAAGAGTCAACTTTAGGTAGAAGGCGTCCCAATATTTTGGAGGGTGAAAATCTTGTTGAAAAAATTGATGAAAGTGGGTTTGAAGAGGTCAAAACTTTAACTAGTGATGTCCCACTCTTTTGGATTATGAAGACTTTAATTATGATAGTTGCTCTTTGATTGATTGTATTTCTTTGTTGCAATCCATGATAAATTCACCCCATGACTGTGAACAAAATAAAGCTTTTACTAAACATATTGTTGATGCTATGATGAAAGCTCTTGAAGAAAAATTGGAATTAGAAGTTTCAATTCCTAGAAAATTGTATGATGAATGGGAACCTACTATCAAAGTCAAGATTAAAAATTATGAGTGTTTTTCTTTGTGTGACTTGGGTGCTGGTGTTTCTATAATTCCGACATATTTATGTGATGTGCTTGGTCTTACAGATCTTGAATCATTCTCTTTAAATTTGCACTTGGCGGATTCTACTATTAAAAAGCCTATGGGAAGAATTAATGATGTTTGTATCCTTGCAAATAGGAATTATGTGCCCATAGATTTTATTGTTCTTGATATTGATTGCAATCCGTCTTGTCCAATTATTCTTGATAGACCATTTTACGCACTATCGGTGCCATGATTGATATGAAAGAAGGCAAAATTAATGTCGGTGTTCTGGGAACGGGGGTCCCCAGACTTGCCTTCCTGCGGCCCACGGCGTGGCTTTGCTAGCAGGCCTGTACGACCCATCTTCATCAACAAGGCATTCAAGACCCTCGCGAGGGGCCAAGCCTCGCGAGGCGGACGGTGCAAGACCTCCTCAGGAGCGGCCTCACCATGCAGGCTCGCGAGGGGCGGAGAGATCAAGGCAAGGCAAACCTCGCGAGGTTCTCCTGACATAAGCCATGACGATCGAGACCAGGCGGGTGCCAAGCGGGTGCCAGCACGTGCAGCGTCCTTGTTTCCTCTTTGGTGCAAAGGAGGCAAGCACAGGCGCGGAGTACCGAGGCATCAAACAAAGGTTTCCATATCAGTGCAACGATACCAAGACCAGCAGGACGGCAAGATGGAGGTCACCATGGAGCATAAGGCGGCGTCACCACCAGAGCCTTTTGCAGGTGAAGACCACTTTTGTCAGGATAAGCTGTACTAGTTGTCCGCTTTCAAATTGGCTGTTGTTGGCTCCCTTCCCGCTCAATATTTGGGGAGAGGACCAGGGCCTCTATAAATAGGACTAGCCACCTTAGTAGAGAGAGGGAGAGAAGGAGGAGAAAGGCAGCAAGCAAGGGAGGCAAGCCCGAGCTGACCGAATCCTCACACACATAAGTTGGCCAAGCACAAGAACACCTCAACCTCAGGAGGCCGTTCTTTCCTTTGTACTGTTCATCATCAGCCCAAGAGGCAATCCACCACCACCACACTGAGCAGGGTATTACACCACAATGGTGGCCTGAACCAGTATAAATCTTGTGTCCCTTGTGTTGTGAGTTCGTCGAGTTAGTCCGCGAGTTCTTAGCAGAACTAGGACATGGATCGGTAGGGGGGAAATCTTCGTGCGCACCCTAGAGTTCGAACCTTAAGGGTTTTGTCGGCGTACTGGGAACCAAGATACCCAGACATGCCTATCTGCGGCCCACGCCACGTTCCTGGTACGACCCGGTAGGGCCCAGCTGATCGACCGTCTGCTCAAGACCCTCGCGAGGGGGCCAGCCCTCGCGAGGAGAACGACCAAGACCCCCTCAGGGAGCAGCCTCACCTAGGCTGCTCCAGAGGGGTGACCAAGACCTCTCCCTAGAGTGGCCTCGACTAGGCTGCTTTGGGAGGGTGGAGATCTCAAGGCAAGTGCTGCCTCGGGAGGAGGCAGTGACGCAAGCCATGACGAACCGTGCTAGCGGGCGCCAACGCGCGCCAGCGGGTGCAGTTTCCATATCGGTGCAAAGGAGACCAGATAGGCGCAGGTTCCCGAGGGGCGAGACAAAGGTTTACCCTTTGGTGCAACAAGACCGAAGACCGCAAGGACGGCGGGAAGGATGTCATCGCGGAGCCCACCACCGCATCACCGCCTGCCCTCTTTGCAGGCGAAGATCACCTTTTGTCAGGATAGGAGCGTCCTTTTGTTCCCGCTCAAATGGCCATTGTGGGATTCCCTTCCCGCCTAAACATTTCGGGGGGAAGAGGACCCTGGCCGCCTATATAAGTAGCTAGGGTTCCATCATAGAGGGGGATCGGCCCATTGGGACTTAGACTAACAAAGGAGCAAGAACATCCGCCTCCTCACCCTTCTTGAGCTCGCCTCCTGAGCTCAGGAGACCACTGTACTTGTTCATACTCGAGCCCTCGCGAGGCCAATCCACTAAAGCAGGACATAGGGCTTTACACCGCAAGGTGGCCTGAACCTGGGTAAACTCTTGTGTGCTCTACTTGTTTGCTTGCTTGCATTCCATTCCCACCACCAGGAGAAGAGCGAGGCGCTAGGTAGACGTGTAGTGGGAGAGATCTTCGTGACGCCCCTGTGTTCGAATCTTAAGGGTTTTGCGGAGCCCGAAATCTGATATTTGGCGTGCCAGGTAAGGGGAGTGTAGAAATCTCGCTTCTCCGATGACCTCGCTCCGCTCTTCTCCATCGACCTCGTTTCACCGCCATGGTGGACACTCGCCGAGCATGCGCCGCCTACCGCGCCACCAACGTCGCTCAGACGGTGCCCACAGGTAACGGCGCACCACTCCGCCCCAACTTGCCGGTCGCCAACGCGGCCATGGACCCAGCCGTTCACGAGCAGCAGGACTCGTTGCGGTCGCTGTTCGTGCGGCGTGAAGGCCGCACAGCGACCCCGTCACCTTTGCCGGCCGCGGCGTCATCCTCGCTGGTCCGCCGCAGGCCGGTCTACCAGCAGCCTGCGCTACTGATGGCGCGGGAGCTCCTACGCTACCGTCCGGCGGACGACCTCTACGGCGAGTGCATCCACCGCATGACCGAGCTCGTCAACGCCGCTGGAGAGGCGCCCGCACCGACCCATTCCTCTCGCCCTCCCTCGCCCATGGCGGGAACGAGGACCACGGCGCTCCACCCCCACCTCCACCGCGCGGCACCGGCCCGGGGCTCAGGCATGAGGCTCCACAGCGTGAACAGCCCCGCAGGGCCCCCGCGCGTGACGAGGAGAGCTGCCAGGTGATCCCGCGCCCCCAGGCAGAAGCGCGCGTGCTCCCCGCTCAGCAGCACCAGAATCGCGCCCCACAGGAGGTGGTGCCGCCCGCACCCCAAGATCCAGCACCATAGGCATAGGGGGCGCCAACAATCATGAGCATGGCTGGATGCCGCGCCCTAGCTCCTGAGCTACGGCGCCTCGTCTGGCCCAGCAAGTTCAAGCCGGATCTACCTCCGCGTTACGACGGAACCGCCGACCCGGCGGAGTTCCTCCAGCTCTACAAGCTCAGCATCGAGGCGGTGAACGGCGCCGAGCAGGTCATGGCGAATTGGTTCCCCATGGCGCTCAAGGACGATGCGCGCTCCTGGCTCCAGAACCTTCCTCCAGCATCCATCTCCTACTGGGAGGAGGTTCGCGAGCGCTTCGTCGCCAACTTCCAAGGTACCCGCGACCGAGCTCCAGTGGCCGCAGACCTGCGCCGCGTGAAGCAGCAGCCTGGGGAGACCCTGCAGAAGTACATCCAACGCTTCAACACCGTGCGCATCAAAATCCCTGGGGTCTCCGACGAGGCCATCATCTCGGCGTTCTCCGACGGTGTCCGTGACGTCAGGATGAAGGAGAAGCTTGCCATCCACGAGGACATATGCACGGCCCTCGAGATGTTCAATCTCGCGACAAAGTGCGCCAGGGCAGAGGAAGGCCGCCTCTCCCTCATGGAACTGCCTGAGGCGGAGGCTGACGACAAGAAGACCAAGGCAAAGGAAGCAAAGCGCAAGGGACTAGCCGTGCTGGCCGTGGAACCAGAAGTGAAGCGCGACTGCGGCTACAACGACCCTCCAAGAGATAACCGTCCGTACTGCGTCTTCCATGATGTCCATAGCCATAACACCAACGACTGCCAAAAGCTCAGGGCGATGCACGGCGGGCGCGGCGGGCAGCGCCCTGAGCGCGACAACCGTGGCTACGACCGCGGAGGAGGCCGTGGCGGAGGATGCTAGGACGGTAGGAACTCCCCCCAAGGATGGCGTGATCAGCCTCGTGAAGACCGTTGGCAGGAGCAGTCTCATGACGCCCCCTGGCATGACCAGCCTCGTGAGGGTCGCCCTCAGGGCAACGCAGGCCTTCCTCCGCTGCCGTCACCGCCAAGAAGGAACGACGACGACCGCCAGGGAGACGAAGCGGGGGGCTTCCAGGAGCCACGTGGGGTAGCGTGCATCCTGGGAGGAGCCCATGCTCCGGCTTCTCACCGCATCTTCAAGCAGTTCGCTCGTGAGGTGAACGCAGCGCTCCCCAGGCCTGACGCCGCGCGCAACCTGAGGTGGGCCAAGCAGATCATCGCCTTCGACCCCAAGGATTAGCTCAGGTGCACTACTGTGCCGGGCACTCTCCCGATGCTCTGTACCCCGACCATCAGTAACGTCCGCGTGACCAAGACCCTCATCGATGGTGGGGCAGGGCTCAACGTCCTCTCCGTCCAGATCTTCGAGACTCTTCAAGTACCCTACGATCAGCTGCACCCAACCAAGCCATTTTATGGAGTCACAAATGGGTCCACCCTCCCGATGGGGCAGGTCCGCCTCCCCGTCACCTTCGGCGACCACGACAACTACCAAACCGAGCTCATCGACTTCGACGTCGCCAACATCAACCTCCTGTACAACACCATCCTAGGGTACCCGGCCATTTCCAAGTTTATGGCGGCGACCCATCATGGCTACAACGTCATCAAGATGCCTGGAAGCGCCGGAGTCATCACGATCGCCTGCGACGAGAAGGAAGCAGTACGTTCTATGGAGCGCGCCTACCAGACTGCAGCGATCGAGAGCTCCAACGGGGACGGAGCCGTCTTTGCCATGATGACCGCCCCTAAGAAGATGAAGCAACTGCCCGACTCTCAGGCCTCGGGGGCTCCCGACGGCACCACTTCAAGCTCCGCGCCTGCCGACGAGGCGCCCTCCGCCCTTGCATAGGGAGGCGCGCCCGGCGCCCCTCTCAGGACGGGCTCAGGGGCTCCCCTCAGGGGGACCCTGGACCTGGTCGTGAGGGAGGTGCCCGGGCACCACTCGCGGGCGCGCCCCGCCATGCGTCATCATGAGCCCAGTGTGAGCCTCATAACGTTGGGGGCTCAGGACCCTATTGACCAAGCTACCAAGGAACCTTACCCACCTACTCAAGACCCAAGCAACCAGTTTCACATCTGCATCGACATCCCAAGCCTCAACAGGACTGCCGCCTAGGGCCTCTTCCAGCCGATGGTGGTCGGCTGGAGGAGGGCCTTCCCCTCGGGCCTCCGCAACGCGGCCGCCACATACCAGCATTTCGTACAATAGGCCATGGGGGCCCAGGAGGCTCAGCGGTAGGCGGTCCTGACGGAGCAGGACCAGGCCCCCCGCGGCCGCTGAGGGCCTCCGGAGCCCTTGGGCCTTGGGAGCTCGGCTCTCCTCAGGAGCAACCTGCATGGCTCGCGTCTCCAGCTACCTCAACTCCTCTTCAGCGGTGAGTACTAGGTGATGTCTCAGGTCTTCTGTCGAGGGCGCCCCTCGGGCTGCATCATCCTCGAGCTGCTGGGGGCTTACCCCCCACAGCTATCTCTTTTTGCGCATGAATCAGAACTGGTTGCTTCCTTTTGCATCATCTATATGGTTGGCACCCTCACTGCCACTAAGGTCATGAGCCCTTGTGAGCCCTCCGCGACCGCCCCATGATTAAGGACTGGCATGGCGTCTGTGCTCGGGTCCGTCCCTGCAGCGTCGCTAGACCCAAGGGCTGAGCTCTGTCTCGCGAGCCATTCCCGGGACGTCACCTCACGTGGTCCTTGGTGCCTTGTTCTTGCATGGGCTAATCATTGGTGGGTAAGTAGGGGCCCGTGGTAGGTGCCTCGCTCCCGTGGGAACCGCGCGCTGGTTGTTTATCTTTTGGACTATATCATGAGAAGACTAGGCACGGCGTCTGGCTCGGGTCCGTCCCTGCAGCGTCGATAAATCCAGCGGCTAAGCTCTGTCTTACGGGCCGGTCCCGCTAAGTCACCTCCTAGGGTCGTTGGAGCTGCGGCCTTCTCATGCAATGCCCTCTAGAGATGCATTCGGCGCAGGTCTAGGCAACCCATCTCTTTTCACGTTTTGCAGAAGAAGACTTAGGCGCAACCCGCCTCAGGTGCAACCCGCCTCAGGGTAGGGTCTTGTGAGTGATGTGAAAGCTCGCGAGAACTTCCTCAGAGTCATTCAGCTCGGCCTGAGGAGGGCCCATACACACCCTGGCGGTCCCGCCGTGAAAGCCACGTGTCCAGACGGGCTGTACATGCCCGGGAGTCTCTCTCGGTGGGAGGCTCCCCTCCCACGATCCAGTGGAAGTGCTTAGCTCCGCGATGGCAAGACCGAGGAGAGGTTGTGCCCACGAACCAGTGGAAGCACCAAGCTCCGCACTGGCCGATACGACCGAGGAGCGGTTATGCCCACACTCTGCGCAAGTGTGGTAGCTCTATTCTCCGCGCTAGTTATAAACAACTGAGGGCGGCCCCCAGCAGTCGCACCAACCTCAGGGTGCTTTTTAGCTCACGACGCTCACAGCTTCTCCTTGGAAGGGTATCGCGAGGGGGGCTAGGCACGGGGGCTATGCTCAGGTCACATCTGGCAGACGCCACCCTACCAGGTACCTAGACACCTGGCTTTCTCGCGCCCCCATCCTAGGTGAAGGCTCGTGAGCAAGGTATGGTGCTCGTTCTCCCTCATGAGAGTCGTTCGTACGTCAAGGGGGACCCCTGGGCATCGCAACCCAGGGGCCTCACTAGTCATGTAGCCCCTCACTCCTTGGGCCCGGTGCTCAACGGCGATCGAGGTATGC
Organism: Triticum dicoccoides; assembly: GCF_002162155.2. Taxonomy (NCBI): domain Eukaryota; kingdom Viridiplantae; phylum Streptophyta; class Magnoliopsida; order Poales; family Poaceae; genus Triticum; species Triticum dicoccoides. The sequence goes on from NC_041382.1 coordinate 198,138,288, forward strand.
GCGTGGCTGGGCCCTGCCGATGCAGAATGCAAACGGGTCGCTTGAGCATTAAGGGGGACCCCTGGGCATCGCGACCCAGGGGCCTCACTAGTCATGTAGCCCCTCATTCCTTGAGCCTGCCCTGGTGACCCGGAGGGCTCAATGGCAATCGAGGTATGTGCGGGGCTGGGCCTTGCCGACGCAGAGCACTCAAGCAAACTTGAAGGGAAGCAAGCACGGAAATCACAGAATTCAAAGCCTAGGTATTACAATAAAGCTCAAGTTCATAAAATTCAAACAAGGCTCACGCCTCCTCGAAGCACTCGCATTCTCCTCAGCAGGAACAGGTCAGGCATCCCCGGACGCACCGACATCAGCTTCCGCCTCTTCAGACGCATCAGTAGCAGCCGGAAGGAATGCCTCCACCAGCTCTTTGACCTTCCCCGCCACACACTCAGCAGCCGCGCCCCCAGGCTCGTAGCCAGCGGCTGGGATAGCGTGGCCAGGTCGAAGCTGGGGTCGCGAAGGAAGAAATGGCCGCACACCTGCGCCAAGGCAGAGGTAAGAAGCGACCGGCCCTCAGTATCAGCTAACTGACCGATTGTAGATGCCACGTCGCCCAGGGCCTTCATGAGTGCAGCTAGGAGCCCGGTGGCGCCATCCTCCGAGGTGGCCAGCGGATCTTCGAACCCCTCCCCGTAGGCGATCCGCAGCAGCCTGCGGGCCTCGAGCTCGAAGGCGGCGAGGGCCTCACGACCCACCGTCGCCGTCTTCTCCGAGGCTGTGAGGGCGTCCTCCCTGGCCTTCAGCTCATCCTCGTGCTTGGCTTGGGACGCCTTGGCTTCCTCGGCCTCTGTCTTCAGCTTCTCCAGGCTCGCGCGGTCGGCGAGCTGCTCCTCCTGCAACCGCGATGTCTCGGCCTTCTCACCCTGGAGCTCCTTCTCCAACCTCTCAAGCTCCAGGCTGTGCTTCGCGCTCTCCTCACGAAGGGTCTTAAGCTCGTCCTCCGCCTCTTGACGACGCTACTCGGAGGACGCTGCCTGGGCTTCCACGGTCTCCTATGCCCATGCAGCCAAGGCAGCCTCCTCCCGACCCTCGGCGACGGCCGCCGAAGCCTGACTCCAGGTGGCCTGCACGGACTCCTCCGCTTGCAACCACCCCGAGAGTAGGCCCAAGTGGGCGTCCACTGCATGGTCATCACCATCCCGAAAGACAACGCGGAGCTGGATCAGCGCAGCGAAGGCTGCCTCCAAGGCCTCGGGACCAGATCTCACCTGCTGATGAGGGGGCGCCACCACGACCGCCCGCTCGACCGAGGGCTTTCGGGCTCCCGGTCCCTTCGCTGGCACGACGGGAGTAGGGGTCACCCGGCCCTCGCGAGGAACTACAGCGGAGTCTACTGGGGGTGTCACCACCATGCGCTCAGCAGTTTGACTGGCTGAGGCGTGTGGCACCACGGCGGCAGCAGCAGCAGGAGGGGCGGGACTTCGAGAAGTGGCCCCTCCCTTCATCTTCTTCTGTACGCCGCCAATGCTACTGCATCAAGAAACACGCGTCAGAAGTGCAACGGGCAATTGAACAACGGAAGAACCTGCATTCACGCATCAGAAGCCTGGCGCGCCCTCCTCTTCGCCAGCAGATTGGCAGCGGTTTCCTTCGCCGGGGGCACGCCGCTGGCCCGAACGTTGGCAAGACGCGAGGCCAAAGATTTGGGCACAACAGTCGCCGCTGGCCTTGTCGGGGCAGAGCTCCACCCGGGAGTCATTGTGTCGCCCCCTCCGGACGAAGATTGTCCAGATTGACGTGGGGTGACGGCCTTGGGCTGCCCAGCGACTCTAGCCCTCGGCGGCAGCTCCTCAACGGATCCCGTGGAGGAGGCGTCGTCAAGATTCAGGTCCAGGTCCTCGAGGGCCTTCTCAGAGTCTTTTCCTCGTCCTTGCTCTCCTCTTCGCCACCAGAAGACACATCAACCATGGCCGAAGCAGGCGCACCCACCTCGACATAGCCCGACACAGCCTCCAATCGCTCGGCCTTGTCAGGACGGCGGTACAACGGCAGGTGGGCCACCGGAAGGTCCGCAGGCATCGTCTCTAGGAGAATGCTTAAGGTGAGGTTCAGATCAGAGGAGGGCAGCATCCCTTAGCGTAGTCGGAGCTTGTCGTCATCCCCCATCAACTCTCATATGTGATGCGAGTGCGCCTAGAGTGGCGCCAGGCGCTGCCTCAGGAACTCCTTCACGATCTATCCCCCCTCAAGCCTCGAGGCCATATCGGCCTCAATCCTCACCAACACGGGCCCAGCCTCAGGATCAGTAATCTTCACATGGCTCCAGCAGGCGCGCTTCCATAGGCGGGTGGTAGGCAGTGCCAGCAACGGGTGCGTGCCCTGAGCATCCAGATAGACCCATCTCTTCCGATGGGTGTCTATCTTCTTCCCCGCCTTCATCAACCGGCAGCCCTTGCGCTGAAAGACAAAGGAGATGCACGCCGAACACGGGCCCTCCTCGTACAGCCGGACGGCGAAGAGGTGGCGGAAGAGGGCGACAGTCGGCCTCACCCCCATGAACGCCTCGCAATAGAAGGCGAACAACGACAAGACGAGGAGGAAGCGTGGCTGGATATGAAGGGCGTGCACCTGGTAGTGGTCCAAGATGGCGTAGAAGAATTCAGAGAAGGGCGGCACAAGCCCAACAGAAATGTTGTGGAGGAAGAAGGGGTAGCAGGTTGTCGTCAAAGTCGGCGCAGTAGCCGACCCGACCAGGATCTTCGTTGGGCCATGCTCGTTATGCTCGCTTGACAGGAAGGATTGGACTTCTGCGTAGTCCCCCTTCGTGGTGACGGAAGACTCCTCGAGCGCCGCCATGGGAGAGGAACCAGACCCAGGCACTTGCACGGTGCCCTTGCCCTTCTTCGCCATTACCGAAGGCGTCGGGGAAGGCAAGGGATCCATGAAGATCGGAGGCGGAGGAGAAGGGGATCTGAGCAAGAAGAAAGGGGAGCAATAACCCCTGTGCGGCGAAGACAGTCTCTTTTGTCAAGTCACATGGTTACCAAGGCTGCGTGGGGAGTGGAGTCGACACGTCCCATCCAACCGTCACGCGCCGGCCTGGTCCGCAGTCTTTGGGGCTCGCGGCGCTTTGTCCTCACCTAGGCTTCGCCCAGAAGCCAACTCCGCGCGCGCCTTGGGCCCAGGGGTTACTGTCGATGTACTGGGAACCAGGGTACCCAGACTTGCCTGTCTGCGGCCCACGTCACATTCCTGGTACGGCCCGATAGGGCCCGGCTGATCGACCGTCTGCTCAAGACCCTCGCGAGGGGGCCAGCCCTCGTGAGGAGAACGACCAAGACCCCCTCAGGGAGTGGCCTCACCTAGGCTCCTCCAGAGGGGCGACCAAGACCTCTCCCTAAAGTGGCCTCGGCTAGGCTGCTTCGGGAGGGCGGAGATCTCAAGGCAAGGGCTGCCTCGGGAGGAGGCAACGATGCAAGCCATGATGAACCGTGCCAGTGGGCGCCAGCGCGCGCCAGCAGGCGTAGTTTCCATATCGGTGCAAAGGAGACCGCACAGGCGCAGGTTCCCGAGGGGGGAGACAAAGGTTTCCCCTTTGGTGCAACAAGACCGAAGACCGCAAGGATGGCAGGAAGGATGTCGTCGCTGAGCCCACCACCGCGTCACCGCCTGCCCTCTTTGCAGGCGAATACCACCTTTTGTTAGGATAGGAGCGTCCTTGTGTTCCCGCTCAAATGGCCGTTGTGGGATTCCCTTCTCGCCTAAACATTTCAGGGGGAAGAGGACCCTGGCCGCCTATATAAGTAGCTAGGGGTCCATCATAGAGGGGGATCGGCCCATTGGGACTTAGACTAGCAAAGGAGCAAGAACATACGCCTCCTCACCCTTCTTGAGCTTGCCTCCTGAGCTCAGGAGACCACTGTACTTGTTCATACCCGAGCCCTCGCGAGGCCAATCCACTAAAGCAGGACGTAGGGTTTTACACCGCAAGGTGGCCTGAACCTGGGTAAACTCTTGTGTGCTCTACTTGTTTGCTTGCTTACATTCCATTCCCACCACCAGGAGAATTACAAGGTGCTAGGTAGACGTGTAGTAGGAGATATCTTCGTCACGCCCCTGTGTTCGAATCTTAAGGGTTTTGCGGAGCCTGAAATCCGACAGGTTTTGCTGGAACCCTTGATCCGACAATTAAGTTCCAATTTCCTTTGAGGAAGGGTATGAAACACTTTCCTAGAACTAGAATTAAGCCACCCTATGAATCAATCATGAGGACATCTTATGGAACTCGAACCAAAGATGACAAAACTTAGATCCTTGCTTTATGCCTAGCTAAGGGCGTAAAACTATAACGCTTGTTGGGAGGCAACCCAATGAATAAATTTTATTTTTGCTTTTTGCTTTCTGTTCTTGAGTGTTAGCACAATTATTCTAATGTTATGATTGTGTTTTTAATGTTTTAATTAGTGTTTGTGCCAAGTAAAGCCTTTAGGATCTTCTTCGGTGATAGTTGTTTGATCTTGCTGAAAAAAATAGAAACTTTTACACTCATGAAATTAATTTTTGTTTTTTACCAAAGAGCGATAAAATACCCGTTCCACTTGAAGTAGATTGATACACAAATTTCTCAATTCTTCCTATTTTTTCAGAATTTTTGGAGTTACAGATGTATTCCAAATAGTCAGATTGCTACAGACTGTTCTGTTTTGACAGATTCTGTTTTCTTTGTGTTGTGTGCTTATTTTGATGGCTCTATGGTTTTCTTTGATGAGTTTTTGCTATAGAGAAGTTGGAATAGAGTAGATATAATACAAAAAAATTATGAATTGGTTTGATACAGCACTTATAGTAGTGGTTTATTATTCTTATACTAACGGATCTCACAAAGGTTTTGTTGAGTTTGTGTTATTGAAGTTTTCAAGTTTTGGGTTATCTTACGATGGATGAAGGAAGGATGGAAGAGCCTAAGCTTGGGGATGCCCCAACATCCCAAGATATTATCCAAGAATTCGCGACCAACTAAGATTGGGGATGCCCCTAAGTGGTATCCCCACTTTCTTCCAACAACTATCAGTATTTTACTCGAGACTATATTTTTATTCGTCACATGATATGTGTTTTACTTGGAGCGTCTTGTATGATATGTGTCTTTGCTTGTTTTATTTTGTGTTTTAAGTCATAAATACTTGCTGTACACACCTGTTTGAGAGAGCCAAAATTATGTCATGACTTGTTAGAATTGCTCTCTATGCTTCACTTAAATCTTTTATGAGCTAGGACTTGCTCTAGTGCTTCACTTATATCTTTTTGAGCACGGTGTGCTTAGTATCTTTGAAGAAATGCTCTCTTGCTTCACTTAGATTTATTTGAGAGTTAGTAAAATATTGAAGAAATTCTATCTTGCTTCACTTAAATTATTTTGAGAGAAAGAAATATTATGCTCATGATCTTCACTTATATTTGTTCGAGCTTATGAAAAGCAACACATGAAAATTAGTCCCAAAGTGATAGATATGCAAGAAGGATAAAGAAAATAAAAATGTCATGAAGATCATTGGATAAAATAAACTTGATTCTTAGTAATAGTTTTGAGATATGATTGTCGGCATCCTGGGAACAGGGGTCCCCAGACTTGCCTGCCTGCGGCCCACAGCGTGACTCCACCAACGGCCCAGTATGGCCCATCTTCAGTAGCGAAACTCGAGACCCTCGTGAGGGGCCAAGCCTCATGAGGTGGACGATGCAAGACCTCCTCGGGGGCAGCCTCACTGGGCTGGCTCACGAGGGGCGGAGAGATCAAGGCGGGGGGCACCTCGCGAGGTCCCTATGACGCAAGCCATGACGACCAAGGCCAGACGGAAACCAGGCGGGCGCCAGCGCGCGCAGTGTCCTCGTTTCCTCTTTGGTGCTAAAGGGACAGCCACAGGCGAGGAGTCTCGAGGCATCAGGCAAAGGTTTCCATATCGGTGCAAGAAGACCAAGACCAGTAGGACGGCAGGATGGAGGTCACCATGGAGCTAGGACGGCGTCACCACCACAGCCTTTGGTAGGCGAAGACCACCTTTTGTCAGGATAACTTGTACTAGTTGTCTCCCTTCGAATTTGGTCGTTGTTGGATCCCTTCCCGCCTACATTTGGGAAGAGGACTAGGGCCTCTATAAATAGGACTAGCCACCACCATAGCAAGGAGAGAACACATTCAGACCATCCCCAAACACACCAGCTCATCGAGCCCAAGAACACCTCTCCTCAGGAGGCTGTTCTTCCCTTGTACTCGTCCATCCTCAGCCCAAGAGGCAATCCACCACACCACACTGGAGTAGGATATTACACCACAATGGTGGCCCAAACCAGTATAAACCATGTGTCCTTTGTTCTGTGAGTTCGACGTCCCGAGCCTTGATATCGCGGTGAGAACGTGAGCTAGGGGGAAGAGATCTTCATGCGCACCCAGAGTTCAAACCTCAAGGGGTTTGCCGGAACCCGAAATCCGACATTTGGCGCACCAACAAGGGGTGCGCTGAAGCTTTCCTCCTGTTGATCCATGTTCCATCGCTCCACCGCATCCATGTCGGACGCCCGTCGAGCTCGCGACGAGCGCCGGGCCACCCTCGCCGCCCGTGTCGCTCAGACGGCCCCTGTCGGCAGGCCTCCCTATCGTTCTCCATCTCCCGTTGCCAACGCCGCTACCGGCCTGGAAGCAAACGAGTAGCAAGCGTCATCACTACACCCCTCCGTGCGGCGGGACAGCCGCACCGCCACCCCGTCACTGACTCCGGCCGGCTCATCGTCTCACGCTCGCCGCGCGCCCACAGACGCGTAGGCCGCACTGCTCATGGCACACGAGCTCCTGCGCTACTGCCCGGTCGACGACCTCTACGATGACTGGTTAGACCGCATCGCTGAGCTCGTCAGCGCCGCTGGGGGCTCCCCTGCACCATCCCTCTCGCTGCCTCGCCCACCTCCAGGCGCGGGCGATGTAGCTCACGGAGCGCCTCTGCCGCCTCCGCATCAAGACGGCTCCCTAGCGCCAAGACGCGCAGCTCACGGAGCGCCACCGCCCCCTCCGTGTCAAGATGGTGTCCTCGCCCCAAGACGCATGGTCCCGCGGCGTGATCCGCCACGCCGTGTGCCCATGCACGAAGAAGTAAGCTGCCAAGAGGTTCCTCGGCCGCAAGAAAATGCTCCAGCGCTCCTGGAACCATCACGACAAGATCGTGTGCTGCCTGTGGCTGCGGTGCGCGGACATCAATGGCAGGCTCCGCCCCTGCAGAGGGCCCCAGTGGCCACCGCAGGCTGCCGCACCTTCACTTCCGAGATGGGCACCGTCGTTTGGCCAGGCAAGTTCAAGCCGGATCTTCCTCCGCGCTACGATGGCACCCCGACCCCGCGGAGTTCCTGCAGCTCTACAAACTAAGCATCAAGGTGGCCAATGGCGACGAAAAAGTCATGACGAATTGGTTTCCCATGGCTCTCAAGGATGGCGCCCGCTCGTGGCTCCTGAACCTGCCCACAGGATCAATCTCCTCCTAGGGTGAGATGTGCAACTGCTTCATCGCCAACTTCCAGGGCACTCACGACCGCCCTCCGGCCGCGGGTGACCTGCGCGGCATCAAGCAACAGCCGGGAGAGACCCTGCAGAAGTACATCCAACACTTCAACATCGTTCGCCTCAAGATCCCCAAGGTAACGGACAAGACCATCATCTCAGAGTTTTCCGATGGCGTCCGCGATGTCAAGATGAAGGAAGAGCTCTCCATCCACGAGGAGCTATGCACGACCCTGGAGCTGTTCAATATAGTGACCAAGTGCGCAAGAGCTGAGGAAGGGTGTCTCTCCCTCCTCGAGCTCCCTGCTGTCGACCCAGAGGAGAAGAAAGCCAAGGTCAAGGATGTGAAGCACAAGGGAGTGGCCGTACTCGCGGCGGAGCCAGACACGAAGCGCAGCCGGGACCACCCCGAGTCGTCCAAGAGCAGCCGTCCATTCTGCACCTTCCACAACGTACACAACCACAACACCAACGATTGCCAAGAGCTCAGGGCCATCCGAGATGGACGCTTCAGTCGATGCCCCGAGCGCAACGGCCGGGGCTACGGCCGAGGAGGAGGACGTGGTGGAGGACGTTGGGATGACCGCGGCCCCCGCCAGGAGTGGCACGACCGACCTCGTGAGGACCACTGGCAGGAGCAGCCTCATGAGAGCGCCTGGCGCAACCAGCCTCACAAGGACCGTCCTCAGGGCAATCCTGGCCTCCCTCCGCTCCCGCCACCACCAAGAAGGAACGACGACCACCATCAGGACGAGGGGGCTAGGGGCTTCCAGGAGCCACGCACCATCGCTTGCATCTTGGGCGGTTCTCAGGCCCCGGCTTCCCAGCGCATCTCGAAGCAGTTCTCTCGCGAGGTGAATGCAACCCTCCCCAGGCTCGAGGCCACGTGCCCGCTCAGGTGGTCCAAGTACGCCATCTCCTTCAGCTCGACATACCAGCTCAAATGCGCGGAGACCACTGGCATCCTCCTGATGCTCTGCTCACCCGTCATCAGCAATGTCCAAGTCACCAAGACCCTCATCGACGGCGGTGCGGGGCTTAGTGTCCAGTCCATCGAGGCGTTCGACAGCCTTCAAGTACCCTATGATCAGCTGCAGCCCACTAAGCCCTTCTCAGGAGTGACCGACGGCTGCACCACCCTGATAGGGCAAGTTCGTCTCCCTGTCACCTTCGGTCAGTGCGACAACTACCACACCGAGCTCGTAGACTTCGACATCGCCCAGATCTGTCTGCCGTATAATGCCATCCTCGGGCACCCAGCATTAGCCAAGTTCATGGCAGTGACCCACCACGGCTACAACATCCTCAAGATGCCAGGAAGCGGCGGAATCATCATAGTCCCCTGCGAAGAAAGAGACGCGGTGTGCTCCCTTGAGAGCGCCTTCCAAGCCACAGCAATCGAAGACAATGACAGTGAGGGCACGCAGTACCCTCCTAAGACCATCCCCAAGAACAAGAAGTAGCTACTCCGCATAGGGCCTCAGGAGGGCACTGTCTCTCACTACAAAAAAAAAAGACACATCCGTGACATTTTGGGCCGAACGAATTTTTTTCCTGTCATACATATGACACTTCTATGACGATAATTGTGACAAAACCCAGTATCATCATAGATTTGGTGGGCTCCTACTTCTATGACAAAAAATCATGACAGAAAATGGGCTTTTCGTCCTGGGCGGGCCGGAGACGCAGCTGCATGACATTCTTTGGGCCATCCATGACGGAAAAAACCGTGGTAGAAGCGAGGGCGAGGAAAATTTTGGAGAGTTCCCGGTTACGGTGGGAGGTCGGGGGCCGAGCGATGTGTGTTTCTCTCATACACGTACGCGCGTGTGTGCGAGGCGTTGGCCCTAACTGAACCCGAGCGAGGCGTTGGGCTCTAACTGAACCCGAGCGATTGCACTGCAGGCTAGCGTTAGTGAACCCGAGCGATCGATCGATGGCTGTTAACTGAACCCGATCAAGCGATTCCTTCGCTACTGCTGCTAACTGAAGCCGATCGATGCTGCCTCTGGGATAAACAGTGAGCGTT